>NC_091952.1:17602615-17830115 GCF_031021105.1 Erythrolamprus reginae
GAAGAGGGAAACACCATTTTACTATTTAGTAGTACAACAAGTTAGAAAGATCTTAGTGTCACCGCTCACTTTTTTACTAACCTTTTAAAGAATTATTTTCAGAATAAATATCTTGTCACATTTTTTCTTTCAAAGGGGTAGAAAAACAAATAGGCTGGGAAATCTCAATAGGTTCCAAGATTCGCCCACGTTTCTTCAACACTCCGTGGCTTGCATTGGCTGACGATCAGTTTCCGGTCACAATTCAAGTTTTGGTCATGACCTTTAAAGCCTTACATGCATTGACCAGAGTACCTCCAGAACCGCCTGCTACCACCCGAATCCCAGCGACCGATAAGGTCCCACAGAGTTGGCCTTCTCCGGGTCCCGTCGACTAAACAATGTCGTTTGGCGGGCCCCAGGGGAAGAGCCCTTCTCTGTGGCGGCCTCAGCCCTCTGGAACCAACTCCCCCCGGAGATTAGAACTGCCCCCACCCTTCCTGTCTTTCGTAAACTACTCAAGACTCACTTATACCGCCAGGCATGGGGGAGTTGAGACACCTTTCCCCCCAGGCTTTTTTATACTTTGTTTTATGTTTGGTATGAATGTGCTGTTTGGGGTTTTTTTTAAATAATGATAGGGTTTTATATGTTTTTTAATATTAGATTTGTTCCACTACTATATTGTTTTTATTACTGTTGTGAGCCGCCCCGAGTCTTTGGAGAGGGGCGGCATACAAATCTAATAAATAATAATAATAATAATAATAATAATAATAATAATAATAATAATAATACCGAATGGAAAAGGGCATATTTTTGATGCGGGTGTGGGGGAACCACCACCCAGAAAAGCCAGACAGAGATGGAGAAATACCGTTTCCCCCCAAATAAGACATCCCCTGATAATAAGGCCAAGCACTTATTTGAGGGGTTCCAAAAATATATAATACAGGGTCTTATTTGGGGGGAAACATAATATGCAGGATGCCAAGGGAACAGAGTAAGAAGCAACAGAGACCAGATAGGGGAACCAAAGGGAAAAGCAGCAATAATATATGGTTGTGAATAGCAATATAGTCAGATATGCTCAGAGTTGAAGAGAAGACTGATGGATGTGAGAGAAAAACAATAATCACAGGCTGCATTCAGCTTCCTGATAGGCCAATACCACTCAGCAAGTACATTTTTTCTTGTGTGCTAGCAAGACGGGGAGGGACAGGCAGGTGAAAGCAGCAACACAGGTAAATAACCCAAAAGGCCCACCCAAATTTATCATGCCCACAGCCAAAGGTTCTAGATTTCATTTAATCCAGGCCAAATTGGCATGGCTGAACACTGAGCCACAATCGTTTTGCTTCATGTATAGAACAAGTTTTCCTCTTTGTCTGAGGGGATTCAGACCATAGCTACATTGGTATAATGTTGCACGATTGAGAAATTATAAAAAAACCTAAAGAGATGAAAATTTTATACACTTGCTTTTCTTAAAAGTCTGTGGCATAATACAATACAGTACCTACAAGACCACCTTCTGCCGCATGAATCCCAGTGGCAGATTAGTTGGCCTTCTCCAGGTCCCGTCGACTAAACAATGTCGGTTGGCGGGGGCCAAGGGAAGAGCCTTCTCTGTGGTGGCCCCGGCCCTCTGGAATCAACTCCCTCCAGAGATTCGAACAGCCCCCACCCTCCTCGCCTTCCGTAAAACCCTGAAGACTCACCTCTGTCGCCAGGCATGGGGATGATTACCTTCCCCCTTTGTTGTGTTTTCTGACCTCTGTTGTGTGATGAACTGGGTTGAATGTGTACGATTGTGTAGTTGGTGATTTTATGACACTGGTTATGTTATATTACTGTTTTTTTAATTGACTTTTAAATTTTGTTATTAGATTTGTAATTTATTGTATTATTGCTATGTTGTGAGCCGCCCCGAGTCTTCGGAGAGGGGCGGCATACAAATCTAATAAATTATTATTATTATTATTATTAATTGTGTCTCCTTCTGGAGGCCAAATCCAAGCATGGATATCTAATTTAAGAGATCTAGAAACATAGAAACATAGAAGTCTGACGGCAGAAAAAGACCTCATGGTCCATCTAGTCTGCCCTTATACTATTTTCTGTATTTTATCTTAGGATGGATATATGTTTATCCCAGGCATGTTTAAATTCAGTTACTGTGGATTTATCTACCACGTCTGCTGGAAGTTTGTTCCAAGGATCTACTACTCTTCAGTAAAATAATATTTTCTCATGTTGCTTTTGATCTTTCCCCCAACTAACTTCAGATTGTGTCCCCTTGTTCTTGTGTTCACTTTCCTATTAAAAACACTTCCCTCCTGGACCTTATTTAACCCTTTAATATATTTAAATGTTTCGATCATGTCCCCCCTTTTCCTTCTGTCCTCCAGACTATACAGATTGAGTTCATTAAGTCTTTCCTGATACGTTTTATGCTTAAGACCTTCCACCATTCTTGTAGCCCGTCTTTGGACCCGTTCAATTTTGTCAATATCTTTTTGTAGGTGAGGTCTCCAGAACTGAACACAGTATTCCAAATGTGGTCTCACCAGCATTCTATATAGTGGGATCATAATCTCCCTCTTCCTGCTTGTTATACCTCTAGCTATGCAGCCAAGCATCCTACTTGCTTTCCCCTACCGCCTGACTGCACAGAGTCTAACATTTTAAGCTTCTCTTTCAGTTTTTCCCTATTACTCTATTAATAACTTCGGTAGTTTTCGATCTTTAAGAAGTGGACCACTCCATTCTTTGCAAATTGTCAAGTTGAAAGGATGGTGTTATACCAAAAGCACCAAATTGATAAATAAGTGTCACAATTAAGCCTCACAGACATTGTTCACACTTCTACTAAATGGTCTTGGTAATTGCAATCTTTAAATAAACACTATGTCGCTGAACTTTTGTTTCTGAGAAACTGCTTACGTTTTCAAAATAATATGACAAAATTTAACAAAGTTCCTTTTTTAAATTGCAGCAGGCTAGAGGTTAAATGACTATTATTTATGAGTTGATAATTTTTCTAGAGTCGGGAGGTCTCACGTAGATTCCCACGCGGATTTCCACAACCTGCAGACAGTGACAATCCACTTTTAATACTATTCCCCTCCACCCCAGGAAAAGAATAGCAAAGACTTTTGAGCTATGTATCCATTCTCATCAGATCAAATCTGATGGTAGCATTTTTTGGAATTAATTAATTAATTAATCAATATTTATTTATTTGATTTCTCCTGAGACGTAGGCAACTTACAGCATATTAGAAATCTACATAAAATTGCATTCTAAAAAACCCACTGTTAAAACTAAACAAATAATAAGAATTTAAACATATAGAATTTTCTAATAGAGTGGTACCTCGGTTCTTGACCATAATTCGTTCCGGAAGTGTGGTCGAGAACCGATTTGGTCGAGAACCGAATTAATTTATCCCATAGGAAATAATGGAATGGATTTAATTGGTTCCCAGCCCATTGACTTGCTGGGAACCAATTAAATCTATTCCTCTATTTCCTAGGGGATAAAGATCTGAGGGGACGGGGTGAGAGGGAATGGGAGTCAGGATCCGACACGCCCCTCCTGGCCGCCCTCTTAACAGCCTCCCAGTCTCTACCGTCTAACTGCTCCAAGCTGCAGGAAGGGTAGGGCTGGCTGCAATACCAGCAGCTTCGGGGGGCTCCTTTCCTCAGCGGTTCAGTTTGTTACCTAAAGGCAGCTGCACCAACTTTTTCTTTCCCGGAGGCGGCGATGGTGGCGGCTTCCCTTCGAGGAGCAGCAGCAGCGTCGGGAACGTCACGTGATGAAGGGAAGCCACCGCCACCGGGAAAGAAAAAGTTTGCAGAAAATTTTGTTCGGTATCCGAAATGTACAAAAACCAAGGCGTTCGAGAACCGAGGTACCACTGTATAGTCTATGTGATATATGATAAGAAGTACATTTGTTTTATTTTAGATATATATAGAACCTCTAGTAATTTCAGGATAAATTGATACTGGATTAATTAATCTAATGTAGAAATGAAAGTTTGACTTAAGATGGGCATAATGTAGAGTTTGATATTGTTTATACTGATGCAAGGTAATTTTTTAAAGTAAGGTGGGGAACAGATTGTTGTTTTCTTTTTTGAGGTTTTCTTTATCTGATATTATATAAGTTCTATAGAATGTTTTTTTAATGGAAGTAAATAAGCCTTTATTGAATGATTAATAGAAAAAGAAAAAGATTATACAGTATATGTTTTACTCTAAGCATGGTTTTAATGTTTGCATTTATATATTGTTTTTTATTCTATGTTGGAGAAAAATAAATTTTTCATTTGGAAAAACTAAACAAACAGGTTCACACGTCACACATCCAACATTCATTCACTGGGCAGGGCAAGATGTCAAAGTTTCAGTGGCCCCAAGCCTGCCGGCAGAGGTGGGTCTTCAGAGCTTTGCGGAAGGCAGGGAGAGTGGGGGAAGTACAAATCTCTGAGGGCAGCTCATTCCAAAGGGCCAGGGCAGCCACAGAGAAGGCTCTTTACCTAGGCCCCGCCAGGCAACACTGTCTGGCTGATGGGACCTGGAGAAGGCAGACTCTATGGGCCCTGACTGGCTACTGGGATGTATGAAGCAGAAGATGGTCCCGTACGTAATCTGGTTCCATGACATATAGGGCTATCACCCTCAAGATAGGGATGGATTTTAACTGTACAGTGATACCTCGTCTTACGAACTTAATTCGCTCCGTGACCAGGTTCATAAGATGAAAAGTTCGTAAGATGAAGCAATTTTCCTTATAGGAATCAATGTAAAAGCAAATGCGTGCAACCCCTTCCCAAAAGTCACCCCTTTTGCCTTGCGCCACTGGGAATCCCCGCCTCCGGACTTCTGTTGCCAGCTGAAGCACTGGGATTCCCCTGAGGCTCCCCTCGCTGGAATTCAAAGCAGCGCTGGCAAAATTGAAGGGAACTTCATTTTTGCCGGTGCTGCTTTGAATCCCAGCGAGGGAAGCTTCAGAGGAATCCCAGTGCTTTGGCTGGCAATAGAAGTCCGGAGGTGGGGTTTCCCAGTGAGTGGAGCCTCAGGAGAATCCCAGCACTTCGAATGGCAACGGAAATCCGGAGGCGGGGCATCCCAGCGGCGGCGGCTCGGGTTCGTAAGGTGAAAATAGTTTGGAAGAAGAGGCAAAAAATTTTAAGCACCGGGTTCATATCACGAAAAGTTCGTATGAAGAGGGGTTCGTAAGACGAGGTATCACTGTATTATGATTCACAATGTTGTTAAAAATATTAACTCTTCAGGACCTTAAATTATCTTCACGGAGTCAAGAAAATTGCCAACCTCTATGAAATTGACAGACCTAACTGGATAGAAAGAGATACTCAGTCTCCCAAGAGCAGCAGGCCCTTTTAAACTTAATTTGTTGCTTCAGTGACAAGTGATATCTCGAAATTAGAACTGTTAAGCCTCAAGCCGTATCTGAAACATCACCTTGACTTCTGGGATGGGGATAGGGAACAGAGACTGCTGACAAGATTAAAAGCAGATTTAAACTGCAGAGAATCCCCTCTCCTCTTTTAAAAAAGAAATTAAGCTATATTGAGAACTGTAATTTTCCTCTACATGATACGGTGACACGGATCACATGGTAAACACCTATCATCTCTGTGAGTAGGAATCTGCATTCTGTAAGTGTAGCTGTTGCCAAGAAGGTAGCAACGAAACAGACATTGCTGAGTACTGTTAAGTTTGTTCATGATAAAAACAAACTATTTATGACAGGCATTTTTCTGTGGAGAACACATTTGAGAATTCCACTAGAATGTCTGTAAAGTAAGCCAAGCTTTTGAATAGGCTTTACTATGGGGGGAAATCCTATAGGTTCACACATTACATGTAAACCACCTCCAAATGTACCAAATGATACATGATCCTATTCACTGACAGCTAATGGGAGGTATTTCTGGATGCAACTGCTTGAATCCATTTGTGCTGAAAGAAAATGAGCTAATACTGTACTTTTAACACAAGATCTATGTTTATTACCTCTCTGATTCCTTTTTGGAAGGCTCTGTCTTAAAAACATAGGAAGAGGGCTGATAAGGGCTGCAATTGCTGCATGTCAGAAATCAATACTAACCGTATTTTTCAGAGTATAAGACACACCATAGTTTTTGGGGAGGAAAATAGTGAAAAGAATCTGCTTACCAGATATTCATCTGGCTAGCATCCTTAGTCTGGTCAATTTCAGCACATTATTTTATCCCCTGGTTAGGGTTTTTAAAAAAACTTTATTTGGAGAGCCTAACAATGAAAGAGCTTGCAAGCCAGTAAGAGCTGGGAACATTGTTAGAACCTGGTTAGGGCTGGAAAGAAAAATTCCGAGCAAGTAGAGCAATGAAAAAAAAATTTGCAAAAACTTAGGGCTTGGAAAATGTTCTTCACAGAGGGTAACAATGAAAGACCTTGCTGGGAACATTATTAGCACCTGGTTAGGGCTGGAAAGAAACTTACTTGGAGCAAGTTAGAGCAATGAAAAAAACTCTGCAAAGACTTAGGGCTTTGAAAACATTCTTCACAGACAGTAACAATGAAAGAACCTGCAAGATAAGAGCTGGGAAGATCTTTAGCACCTGGTTTGGGCTGGGGGGAAAAAGATTTGAAAAAAAGCTGCATTGAAAGTACAGTGATCCCCCGATTATCGCGAGGGTTCCGTTCCAAGACCCCTCGCGATAATCGATATTTCGGGATGTAGTGGTGCGGAAGTAAAAACACCATCTGCGCATGCGCGCCCCTTTTTCCATGGCCGCACATGCGCAGATGGTGGAGTTTGCGTGTGGGCGGCGGGGAAGACCCTTCGGCCGCCCAACAGCTGATCTGCTCCGCAGCGCGGCAGCAGCGAGGAGCCGAAGATGGGGTTTCCCCGTTGCCCAGGCTCCTCGCTGCTACCGCGCTGCGGAGCAGATCAGCTGTTGGGCGGCCGAAGGAACCTTCCCTGGGTCTTCCCGCCGCCCAGGCAAAGGGGAAACCCCAAGATCGCTTGCCGCTTGCCCGTCACCCGCTCGCCCGGCCGCTCGCTTGCCGCTTGCCCGTTCGCCCGCCCGGCTGCTCGCTTGCCGCTTGCCCGTTTGCCCGCCTGCCCGGCTGCTCGCTTGCCGCTTGCCCGTTTGCCCGCCCGCCCGGCTGCTCGCTTGCCGCTTGCCCGTTCGCCCCGCCCGCCCGGCTGCTCGCTTGCCGCTCGAGAGCAAGAGGGGGAGAGATAGAGAAAGAGAGAGAAGGAAAGAAAGAGATGAGAGAGGGAGGAAGAGAGTGTGAGAGAGGAAGAAGCAAGATAGAGAAAGAGAGAGAGAAAGAAAGATGAGAAAGGAAGGGAGTGACGTCATCGGGTGGAAAAATCGCAATATAGCGTTTCGCAATGATCGAGATCGCGAAACTCGGGGGATCACTGTATTTATTTATTTATTGGACTTATATGCCGCCCCTCTTTTAGGGATGAAAATGGTGCGTCTTATACTCTGAAAAATACGATAAATAAGATTGAGCCATGAGGAACACAGTTTTTCCTTCTACTTCCACCGCATACCTAAGATTACTGAGTGGATTATTCTCTAATATTCTGTTTAAGATTATACTGCACACTAAAGCTAGAATTTCATGATGGACGTACAGTGTATATATGTCCTAATATTTCCAACATAAACTATTTCTATTTAATGTCCGAGTAAGTTACTGCCACAATAAAGCAGGACGGATGCTAACTAATCCTTTTACAAGCATTTTTCAAAATGGACTATTATGCCCATGGACTGTTTTATATGCTGCCAATTTACGTTAAATGTTTGCGTGTGGCAATTAACAGGAAGGAAGCCACTGTACTAAATTTTAAATATCTTCTATCTAAAGTCATTTTCCCCCTGCTACAGATGAGTGTTATAACTGGCTGTTAAGAACCCTATAACAGATTCAAAGAAAGCTTCTATATTCTTTATTGATACAACTCTCCCTTTACCGACTACCTGGCATACTGCAACTGAAAACTCTTTACTCATAGAAACATGGAAGATTGACGGCAGAAAAAGACCTCATGGTTCATCTAGTCTGCCCTTATACTATTTCCTGTATTTTATCTTAGGATGTTATATATGTTTATCCCAGGCATGTTTAAACTCAGTTACTGTGGATTTACCAACCATGTCTGCTGGAAGTTTGTTCCAAGCATCTACTATTCTTTCAGTAAAATAATATTTTCTCACATTGCTTCTGATCTTTCCCCCAACTAACCTCAGATTGTGCCCCCTTGTTCTTGTGTTCACATTCCTATTAAAAACACTTCCCTCCTGAACCTTATTTAACCCTTTAACATATTTAAATGTTTTGATCATGTCCCCCCTTTCCCTTCTGTTCTCCAGACTATACAGATTGAGTTTATTAAGTCTTTCCTGAAAGGTTTTATGCTTAAGATGTTCCACCATTTTTGTAGCCCGCTTTGTACCCGTTCAATTTTGTCAATATCTTTTTGCAGGTGAGGTCTCCAGAACTGAACACAGTATTCCAAATGTGGTCTCACCAGCACTCTATACAGCAGGATCACAATCTCCCTCTTCCTGCTTGTTATGCCTCTAGCTATGCAGCCAAGCATTCTACTTGCTTTCCCTACCACCTGACCACACTGTTCACCCATTTTGAGACTGTCACAAATTACTACCCCTAAATCCTTCTCTTCTGAAGTTTTTGCTAACACAGAACTGCCAATACAATACTCAGATTGAGGATTCCTTTTTCCCAAATGCATTATTTTACATTTAGAAACATTAAACTGCAGTTTCCACTGCTTTGACCACTTATCTAGTAAAGCTAAATCATTTGCCATATTACAGACGCCTCCAGGAATATCAACCCTATTGCACACTGTAGAGTCATCGACAAATAGGCAAACCTTCCCTACCAAATCTCCCCTGTTTCAATAAAGTCCTCCCTCTGTCAAGCGTGATTCCTGCTGCTACCTGGATATGGACCTACAGTGATCCCCCGGGTATTGCGATCCCGATCATTGCGAAATGGCTATATGGCGATTTTGCAACCCGGAAGTAAAAACACCAACTGCGCATGCGCGCCCCTTTTTTCTATGGGCACGCATGCGTAGATGGCGCCGGGCAGATCAGCTGCTGGGCGGCTTCCCTAGGTCTTCCCCCTCTTGCTGGCGGGAGGGCGAGCGGCGGGCATCAGCGAGGAGTTTCCCCACCGCCCACGCAAACTCCTCGCTGCCGCTCGCCCGCCCTTCGCCCACCCACGCCGTTCATTCTCGCCGCTTCCCAGCTGAGTCCTGAAGCGAATTGGCTTCAGGACTCAGCTGGGAAGCGTGAGCAAGCGGCGCCAGCGAACGGCTTGTCCGCCGCCTGCCTGCCCACGCCGTTCATTCTCGCCGCTTCCCAGCTGAGTCCTGAAGCGAATTGGCTTCAGGACTCAGCTGGGAAGCGCGAGCGAGCGGCGCCAGCGAACGGCTTGTCCGCCGCCTGCCTGCCCGCTAGCGAGGAGCCGAAGATTGGGGGCCGCGCGGCTGTTTTAAAACGTCGCCGCCGGCATGGGGGGCTTGCCAGCACCCCCCGGACCCCCAACCCGGGTTTGGGGGGCTGCTAGGAAGCCCCCCATGCCGGCGGCGACGTTTTAAAACAGCCGCGCGGCTTCCCAATGGGTCCCGAAGACAAACGCGGAAGTTTGCCTTTGACGTTTGTCTTCGGGACTCAGTTGGGAAGCCGCGCGGCTGTTTTAAAACGTCGCCGCCGGCATGGGGGGCTTCCTAGCAGCCCCCCAAACCCGGGTTGGGGGGTCCGGGGGGTGCTGGCAAGCCCCCCATGCCGGCGGCGACGTTTTAAAACAGCCGCGCGGCCCCCAATCTTCGGCTCCTCGCTAGCGCTGCGGAAGTAAAAACACCATCTGCGCATGCGCAGATGGTGTTTTTACTTCCGCAGCGCTACTTCGCTAAAACCCGATCATTGCTAGGGGTCCTGGAACGGAACCCTCGCAATGATCGGGGGATCACTGTATTACTTCTTTGGCAAATATGTGTGATTTGCTATTCACCTTTTGCAACTTATTTTTGACTTGCCATTCTAATCTGCAGTTCTCAGATTTCTTGGTGGTCTCATAAGAGGACTCACCTCAAGATCACTGTAGGCTGGTTAGGTGCTGCCATCTAGTCCATCCTATTCTTTTGCTTTTAAGGAACTCAGATCAGTTAAAAAGAGGAAGAGAAAATGCAAAGCAAGCTGATCTTATTCCTGGTTTATTATGCTTCCTTGTGATTCTCTTAGAAAAGTTGCCAGTGTCTCTATTTTCTTTAAAATAAAATTTTAAAAATGGGGTTCTGAAATATTATTGCAAATTTAACTGGGAATTAATTAAAATAATTTAAAATACACAAAGGAGAAATGTCCAAGGGCAATCTCCAAGGTGCTACCTACCTTTTTTTTTAAAAAAGTTTTTGAAAGATATGGTTTATTTTTTTCTGACATCAGAACAAACACCAATTCTTTCAGAACCGTGGGTGTAATCCATCTCGTCCTGATGATTTGAACTTTTTTAGAGTGGATAGGTGTATGTTCTCTTACCATTCTCTTATTTTGACTTGGCATTCTTAGTCTGAATTTCACAGCATTTTTTAAATAGTTTGAATTGTGTTTTTTTCCTTTTGTGTAACGCAAAAAATGAGTTAAGCAATTCTGCTTTCTTCTTGTTTCTAATCCACTTTCTTGCCTTTTTCACCCATTAATGGACTAATTGTTTCCTCGGCTTTTTTCCTTGTTTCTTTTTTTATATGCTGAAAGCAGCTTTGTTATGTGTGGCTTTTGTCACAAATTCTGAGCCTTAGCTTTCTTGAATTCATCTTTGCAGGTTCGTTTATTTGTTGATATTCTGCCTTAGATAATGTGCCCCACTTTCCAATTTTTATCCTTTTTGTCTTTCAGTTCATCAGAGTTCTTTGTGCATCCATGCTGGTTTCTTTTGAGATCTCTTATCTTCTCCTTTATTGCAATTGTGGTAGACTGGGTTTTTATAATCTTACTTTTCAAAGTTCCCAAGTTTGTTGGGTTGTTTTTCTCCCCTTGGGATTCTATCCCTGGAATCTTTCTCAAGCTCTTTTCAAGTTTCCATCAGTTTTCTTGTAGTGCAAGATTCTAATTTGACTTGGTTCCTTTGCTTGAGCTTACATAATGTCGAATTTCAATACTGCATGCTTTGCCCCACCCTACCCGGTTTCTATTACTTCAACCCTTTCTATCATTTAATCTGTTAGTGAGAATTAAGTCCAGTATGGCTGACCTTCTAGTTCCCTTTTCTATCTTTTGGGAGACAAAGTTGTCTGCTACCGTGTTTCCCCGAAAGTAAGACAGTGTCTTACTTTCTTTTTATCCCCAAAAGCCCCACTATGTCTTACTTTCGGGGTATGTCTTATATTGTTAAAGGGGCACTGACAGCTAAAAAAAACTGTGTAAAATGTGTTTTTTTTAGTGTATATGCATTTTACCTTCTGTGACGGGCGGGGGGGGGGGGAGGTTTCTTTGGAGTAGGGACGTGCCCGAGTAAATTTGCAGAGGCGGCAGTGACAAGTGCAGGGGACGGCGCGGCGACGTATGGAGAGGGGGACGGTGCGGACGTGGGCAGGAGGCGGCGCGCAGCTAGATGAGAGGGAGGCGGCAATACCCCCCGTGTTTCCCCGAAAGTAAGACATATGTCTTACTTTCGGGGTACGGCTTATATTAGCCGACCCCCCTGAAACCCCCGATACGTCTTACAATCGGGGGTGTCTTACTATCGGGGAAACAGGGTAGCTTTGTGAGGAATCTGTTTGATTCTCCCACTAGGTGCAGAGTTTCTCTCCCAGTTGATGTCAGGTAAAATCCTCCATTAATATTGTGGTGTGTTTCCTATATATCTTAATTAACTGACCAGCAAAAAGTTCACATATTTCCTCTGATTGGGTTCAAATCCATTCATTGCATTCAATATATTTTTCATTATTGTTCTGTATTTCTGTAGAGATCTAGTTATTTATTATATAGAACACACTTCCACCTCTTTTATTAAGTACAGTATGTCTCTTTTAAACAATTTAAATCTGCAAGAACATCTTCAATAATGTGTTTCTATATGGTAAATTGAAAATGAAGGATACTATAAAGGGGAATGATATGTAAAATCATGTCTGTATAGAAACAAAGAAGACTGACGGCAGAAAAAGACCTCATGGTCCATCTAGTCTGCCCTTATACTATTTCCTGTATTTTATCTTACAATGGATATATGTTTATCCCAGGCATGTTTAAATTCAGTTACTGTGGATTTACCAACCACGTCTGCTGGAAGTTTGTTCCAAGGATCTACTACTCTTTCAGTAAAATGATATTTTCTCATGTTGCCTTTGATCTTTCCCCCAACTAACTTCAGATTGTGTCCCCTTGTTCTTGTGTTCACTTTCCTATTAAAAACACTTCCCTCCTGAACCTTATTTAACCCTTTAAGATATGTATGTTGTTGTTCTGAGGACAGAGACTTTATTTTTAACTGCAACTCATATCACAGTGCTTTAATTTGAAAATAATAATAATAATTAATAATAATAATAATTTATTAGATTTGTATGCCGCCCCTCTCCGAAGACTCGGGGCTGCTCACAACAATAATAAAAATCAATATAATAGTGAACAAATCTAATATTAAAAGAAAAAGATACATAAAACCCCAGCTATTAAAACCATACAACACATACATACCAAACATAAAATATTTTTTTAAAAATGAAAAAAGAACACCTCCAATATAGATATGGAAAGAGTCCCAGGTCACCAAGGAAACTATGCACAAATAGTCTAGAACTGTGTCAGGTAAGACAAAGTTCAGAATGAGGTGAAACTAGGGAACATTAAAAACAACCAAAATGTTTTCTTTAGATATGTTCAAAATAAAAATGAAGAGGTAGCACAATGTCCATTCAATTATGACAAAACACTAATATCAACTGAGGAAAAACAGAACTTTTACTCTCAATATTTAATGATTTGAACGATTTATAAAATTTAAAGGTAAAAGAATTGAGCAGAGTAATTTTCTAACAGAAATAAAATACAAAATTTCCAAATGCATCCTAATTTAACTTCTGGTATAAACTCAGCGTATATACTCAATGTATAAAATTGGGTAAATTATGATTAAGTTGCCCATAGCTAAGGATGTCATACAATTGTCCCTTCCTCCCGGATATCCAAAACTTTAAATTCTATCAATAGTACTTTGTATGAAATATGTGCCATTGACTGCCTGAACTGCCATTTGTTGCGTCCTTGTGTGAGGACATCTCTAGAAGAGTGAGATGAGGAGGAGGACCACTACATGATCAAAATAAGCTTTCTGTGCCACTTGGACCAGGTCCCAGGACAAGCCCAGAAATTAGATTCGAGTGTTGGTTATGACCTATAAAGCCCTATGGGACCAGATTACTTATGGGACTGCCTCCTGCCGCATGAACCCCAGCGACCGGTTAGGTCACACAGAGTCGGGCTTCTCCAGGTCCCATCAACTAAACCATGTCACTTGGCGGGACCCAGGGGAAGAGCCTTCTCTGTGGGAACCCCGGCCCTCTGGAATCCACTCCCCCCAGAGATTCGTGTTGCCCCCACCATCCCCGCCTTCCGTAAGAGTCTAAAGACTCATTTATGCCGCTAAGCTAGAGGTCATTTGATTCTATTCCCTGGCCAATGAATGTATAGTGGGTTTGTTTGAATGGATACGTGTGTATGCTAATAGGCTTTTTTAGTTTTTTAAATGTAATTCTTAATTTTAATTAATCATATCTCGATGTATACTATTTTTATATGTTGTAAGCCACCCTGAGTCTTCGGAGAGGGGGGCATATAAATTTAATAAATAATAAAAATAACAATATTTTCTCTAACTCAGTGGTTCTCAATCTGAAAGTCGGAACCCCTTCGGGGGGGGGGGGGTTCTGATCGAACGACTGTTTCACATGCCTAAGACCATGGGAAAAGACAAATTTCCGGTGGTATTAGGAACTAAAGTATCTATTCTGGCGCCTTGGAATGTATTTTTACAATCTGACCAATCAGGCGTTTACAGTGGGGGTGTCCCTCTGACCTTTCTGCCAATCAGCTTAAAGCTCTGTTGGGAGAATTGGTGCTGGGGGTCATCAAAACATGACGAAGTGTATTAAGGGGTCGCGACATTAGAAAGATTGAGAACCACTGCTCTAACTGATTAAGTCCAACTATCATGGTTATTCTGCCACTGGATCAAATATCAGAAGCCAGAAACGCAATGAACTGTTTGTTTGCAAGATGATACTTTGGGGGAAAAGGTCTACTCAGCAGTAATTCTGAGTCTTTGTATAAGCCTGCCTGGTTAGGATTACCAAGCACCAGCTGAGTTAAAGTTGTTAACATAATACATCTGCATGGCCTTCCGCCAGTTCAGGCTTAACAGGAACCAGATGAATCAGGGCAGAGTAATTGCAGCCTCCAGTTTAAAGCTTTCTGCTGGAGGATAACTCATGATTGTAAAGTTATGTGGTCACTTGCCCCTACCTCCTGATAGCGTTCTTTACTGTACAAATGCTTTACAATCTGGAGCCTGACCTTTGCTCTCCTGCCTTTGTGCTGCAACTCATTTGAAAATAGGCTTTATGGTATTATAACTATGGTTCTGAGATTCCTGACACAGAGCAAAGAATCACTTTAAATTATATACAATGGGTGGGGAGAAGACAATAGCCTAACTTACACTTTAAATTATCACTATTAACTACAGTAATATAACTAATTTTATATATACAAGTTAGAAATGCTCAAGTGGGCCTCCTCCGGGTCCAGACAACTAAACAATGTCGTTTGGCGGGGCCCAGGGGAAGAGCCTTCTCTGTGGCAGCCCTGGCCCTCTGGAACCAACTCCCCCCGGAGGTTAGAATTGCCCCCACCCTCCTCGCCTTTCGTAAGCTCCTTAAAACCCACCTCTGCCGTCAGGCATGGGGGAACTGAGATACTCTTTCCCCCTAGGCCTTTACAATTTATGCATGGTATGTTTGTTTATAGGTATGATTGGTTTTAAAATAAGGGTTTTTTAGTTGTTGTAGTATTGGATTTACATGCTGTTTTTATTATTGTTGTTAGCCGCCCCGAGTCTACGGAGAGGGGCGGCATACAAAGCCAATAAATGAATGAATGAATGAATGAATGAATGACAGGCCTGAAATTCATCAGATGTTGCTCAATCACACCAAGTCCCAATAGCAGTTCATACAAATGGCCGTTATCTCATGGCCTGACACAAGTAGAATAGTACTTTGGGAATTGGGGAGGCGTGGTTTGGTTGCACGAGAGGGAAAAATACTACCCACAACAAATTCTTTCCAGAGATTCATGGTCATCCTTTGTTCAGCACCAACCGGAAGTACAGGAGAGGATCATGGACGTTGAGAGAACCAGAGCGGTCCATGTGATGAACTTGTGGGTGTGGGGACGAGGGACGAACCTTAACCTGGGTGCAGAACTGTAGGAAAAGTTAGTATCGGGTTGACTACAGTTCGTAACCAACATGGCTCCGTTAATAAATTGGAATTTGGAAGGCGGCCATGGTTTGGGGGTATTCTAAAATTTCAGTATTGGTTTTGAATCTCACCTATTTCTTCTGAGCATAGGGATGTGTATTTATCCATCTGATAAAACACAATTTGAATGAAGAAACACCACCCTCTCCACTGTATCAACTTTCTAACTACCATTATTGCTTAACAGCAGTATCCCTCTTTTTAAGGAATTTTTAACTACCATTATACCTAACAGCAGTTAGATATGCTAACTCATGTAAAAGTGAGGTGGGTGTTTGTAGAAATCAAATGATAACTGAAACTACACAATTCAATTTAGCTAAATACAAACCTCCCTCCATAACACCTACACCTACAAAAAGATATTGACAAAATTGAACGGGTCCAAAGACGGGCTACAAGAATGGTGGAAGGTCTTAAGCATAAAACGTATCAGGAAAGACTTCATGAACTCAATCTGTATAGTCTGGAGGACAGAAGGAAAAGGGGGGACATGATCGAAACATTTAAATATGTTAAAGGGTAAAATAAGGTCCAGGAGGGAAGTGTTTTTAATAGGAAAGTGAACACAAGAACAAGGGGACACAATCTGAAGTTAGTTGGGGGAAAGATCAAAAGCAACATGAGAAAATATTATTTTACTGAAAGAGTAGTATATCCTTGGAACAAACTTCCAGCAGACGTGGTAGATAAATCCACAGTAACTGAATTTAAACATGCCTGGGATAAACATACAGTAGTCCCTCGCTATACCGCGCTTCACCTACTGCGGCTTCACTTCATCGCGGGTTTCTGAGGAAGTCGATCGGCAGATTTAAACAGCCCGCTGAACTCGATCGGCAGGTTTTTCAAAAAAAAAAAATATCTAAAATTGTAAATACTGTATTTAAATACTGTATCTAAAATAAATACTGTGTGGCAATGGTTTATAAACACTTAAAACAATGAAAACTTACCAAACAATTACAACATAAATACTTAAATAAGTACTATCAGTCGATAAATTCCCCATCGCGGATTTCACCTATCGCGGCCAGGTCTGGAACGTAACACCAGCGATAGGTGAGGGGCTACTGTATATCCATCCTAAGATAAAATACAGAAAATAGTATAAGGGCAGACTAGATGGACCATGAGGTCTTTTTCTGCCGTCAGACTTCTATGTTTCTGTTTCTAACAGAGCTAAACTAGTATTATAAGCACACATATGAAGGAGCTACCCAAAACAAAGTACTATTTACAAGTATGTGTTTAAAGAATAAGTATTTGACATTTATTTGTTCTAAAAATATGCAGCTTAAAACAGAGCTAAAGTTTGTTATTAAAATACCTGCAACAATATGCCAAGTAAAAATATTTTAGGTGCACTCATTATAAATGAAGACAGTTTAAACTTTACAAGCAGCTCTTTCTACTCACTGTAGGACCAGAGGTTAATGTTTCATTTCTGAAGGGATAACTAACAACAAATCACAATAGAAAGAGATTATCTCTGAAAGACTCTTCCAATTCTAAGGGTGTTTGCTTTCTTGTATGCAAACAGAAGACAAGAAAATGACCAGCTTGTCTAAGGAAAGAAATTACATTATTAAGAGTATGTGAGTTCAAGGAAAAATAAAAGGAGGTATTATAGAACTATTTAAAATTGTGCAAAAATAGTAAATATAAAGGGAGTGGGGAGATCCAGAAGGACCAAATTACGAAGGGAGGAGTTTATAAAACAAACACTATGTTACACAAGCACTAATTGAACTATGGAATTCAAAGCCACTAGATGCAATCAAGGCCTCCAGTCGGGACAGCTTTGTAAGAACATTATGGAGTCCATGGAGGATAAGGCTAACAATGGCTAATAGTTATCTTCGATATCTGAGACAGTAAGATTCAAGCTATACTAATAATTGCTTGGGGATACAAAAGCTTGGTTATGCTGCTTGTAGGTTAACCAAAGACACATGCTTAATGCTGTTGGAACAGAAAGCTGGATTAGATCACATCTTTATTCCATCCAGCACAAATGAAAGAAAATAAAAGTTGCAGTATGTTATATATTAGAGAATTACAGAAATTTGAAATGTAAATAAATCCAGAGCTACATGCCCAGGTATACCACATGACCTAACCTTAACGCATCTACTGTGACCTAGGGGTGGATCTCTTGCCTCCCAATCTGGGGGTTGTGAGTTTGATCCTAGAGGGATGTGTCTCCTGCTTGGGTAGAGGGTTGGACTAGATCAGTGATTTTCAACCTTTTTTGAGCCGCGGCACATTTTTTACATTTACAAAATCCTGGGGCACACCACCAACCAAAATGACACAAAATGACACTCTAACACAGTACATATTATACATATAGTTAATAATCTATATACACCATCAGGATAGACATAACCAGCTGAGGCTGAGGATGAATCTAGTGGTGGCAACATTTACCTCCAGTCCTGACCAGGATTAAAAATCGGGACCATGGGATGACAAGTCCACGGCAGCCCGAGCGGGGACCTTCCTGGGTATGGATGAGAGGCGGCCTGCTATTGGTTCATTGCTAGTGGTTGGGATGAATCCTAGAAGGTGATTGGTCAGTGAGCGTTCCCTGTGCCTCCACTCTTCCTGTCCCTGATAGCTGAAGGGATTGTGAGGGGAATGTTTATGTTTGGGGCGGCTGGCCGGATAAATGGTCTCCGTGGGCCATATCTGGCATGCAGGCCATAGTTTGGGGACCCATGTTTAATTTCCCCATGGCACACCTGACCATGTCTCATGGCACACTAATGTGCCATGTCACACTGGTTGAAAAACACTGGACTAGATGACCTGCAAGATCCCTTCCAACTCTATTAAGCTGCTAAAAAGGTAGGTAGGTATAGCTTAAAATTTTAGACATCTGCATGACTAAAATTTAGCAAAACACAACAAAATTGTCTCTTCATCTCTTAGCCAAACCTCCTTTTCTCACAGCCAAATCCACAATCACTGGCACACCTCCAACCCCACCCTATTTGACTTTACTTGCCGTGGTTAGAACTTGTGAGTAAAAATGCACATGACTGCACCAAGGATCCAAAAGTAACACAACAAATAGTGTACAAATTCAGTTTAGGCAGCCATAAGACTAGCTATTTCCACTACCACCACCCCTTTTTTTGGAGAAACCTAAAACACTGAGATTCTTAACCACACCGATCTGAAAGGGTTCTTAACTAAAATGAACACTTTCTTCCTTCACAGAAACCTAATCAGAATCCAGCTAATTGATTCAGCAGGAGTAACAGAACAACTCTGACAAAGACCAGCATTCATTCATTCTATCTATCATCTATCTATCTATCTATCTATCTATCTATCTATCTATCTATCTATCTATCTATCTATCTATCTATCTATCTATCTATCTGTTATCAGCATAAATGTTACATACACACACACATATATGCATACCTACACACACACATGCCTACATATACACACACATATACTGTACATACCTAGACACACATACCTACATACACACACACACACACACACACATTCATTTTATTTATTTATTTATTTTGTCCAATACATAATAATACACATTGAAGGTTATAGAGGATATAGTAGAGAAGATATAGGAGATATAGGAGAGACTATAGGACAGGGGACAGAAGGCACTCTAGTGAACTTATGTACGCCCCTTATATATACACATACCTACACACACACACACACACCCCTACACACACACATACCTACGCACACACACACATACCTACGCACACACACATATACATACCTACATACCTACAAATGAATAAATAAATCCTTTAATACGTTCAATAGGAAACTTAAGGACCAAGCCTGGGAGTAAAAAATCTCCCCGGCAGTAGCTCGCCAACACATGATTATGTACACAATTGTTGCACAATCCGCTTTTGGTCGGTTTCCCCCCCCCCCCCCTCTCGACCTTAAAAAAAAAGGCGACATCGGCAGCGTCTCCCACCCTCGTTCCGCAAAGAGGGACCCAACCTTTCTTTCAGGTCACGTTAAGCGAGGCCTGGAAGCTCCCCTTGGAAAGAAGGAGGGGAGCTTTGCGCAGACCGGCCACCAAGTGCCCCCCCCTCCGCCCACCATCTCCAGGGGACGCCGGGCAGGTTGGCTCCGGGAAGCTTTTCGCTTTTCCTTATCCGTCCCAAGCAGCACCAAAGGCCCCGAAGACGCCGAGCGGTCCCCGGGTCCCTCCTGCCGTTCCCACCCCGCCGGCGCTCCTTTGCTGGCGGGCGACCCAAGGCAGCGCTCGGCCTGCTCTCTCTCTCTCCCCAACCAGAAGGGCGTTTTGCCCCAGCGAGCCCGACGCGGCGGCCCCCGGAAAATGGCTGCCGCTGGAGTCGAGCCTTTCCAGGCAAGAGCAGCTGCGGCAGAGCGCGCGCCTCCAAGCCGCGCAAAGCGGATTCCAACCGGACGGAGGATTTGGGAGAGGCGCATCCAAAGGCGGAGGGCCACCTCGCCTCCCTTCCTTCCTCACCTTTGAATCTTAGCTCGTGCTGCGGCTCCAGGATCAAGACCTGCTCGGTCTTCGCCATGTTGGCTCCCCGCTCCTCCTTCTCCTCCTCGGCGGCGGTTCAAGCACCAAGCGGGGCCGGAGGGAAAGCGGAGCTAACGCCAGTGACGGCCCTCGGGAAGGGGAGGGGGGGTGACCAAAAAAAAGGGAGAAAAGGAATGGAAACTGAGGCAGCCGCAGCAGCCTTTCACCCCGACAAGGCAAAGCGGCGCGGGGAAGGTGGTTGGGTGGGAAACCTGAAGCAGGACCCGCTGGCGACTTGGGGCACGGCCAGAGAAATAAGCCGGCGCGCGCCCAGCACGCAAAAGCTGACGCTTCCCACCCTCGCCGGGAGGAGGAGGAGGCGGCAGCGGCGGCGGGGAAGGACGCTGCAGCACGGGCGGGCCTGGGCCGGCTTTGGGAGGAGGAGGAAAAGGAGGGCGAAAGGGGGACTGTAAGCTGACGTTTCCCCCCGGCCCGGCCTGAGAGGGGCCCTAAGGCCGCCCTTTTCTTTTCGTCAGGGGAGGTTTTGCGCGTAACGTGGGAAGAGGTTTTGAAGGCAAGAATAAAAATAAAGGGGAGGCGCGCAAGCGCTGCGCCACTTTCGAGCGCGCCGGGCTAGCGTGGCGCACCACTGAGGGCGCGTTCTGAGGAGATGGGGAAACATAAGGGGCCGAAACAATTTTATTTGTTTGTTTGTTTATTATACAAATATAGTATTGTATTTTTTTGTCAAGTACGTGTTGGAGGTATACAAAGATATAAGGGGCGTGCATAAGTGCACTAGAGTGCCTTCCGTCCCCTGTCTTATTGTCTCTCCTATATCCCATATATCTTCTCTTCTATCCCTATATCTTTCTTCTATTCTCTCATCGATTATTTTATCCTATATTCTCTCTTCTATTCTTTCTCTAATTCTATTTCCTTAAAGGTGTCCTCTATTACCTTCATTGTGTATTATTGTGTATTGGACTAACTAACCAACCAACCAAATAAATAAACAAACAAATAAATATTTTTTTAAAAAAACAGTGTTCATATGCATGATAATAGTAAGAGAAAAACGTTAGGACAAGGGATGGAAGCAGTGATGGGCTCCTACGGGTACAGTCAGGAACGCAGTACCGGTAGCAAAATTTGGAGCTCCACCCAAGAGCACCCAATTTGCACTGAAAGATGTTGAAACAAAATGCATAAGCCACGCCCACAGTGTGGTAGTAAACATTTTGGTAGCCTATCACTGGACGGAAAGCCCCTTACTAACCTCTTAGGAATCAGGAGAGGTCAACAGTGGATAGTCTAAGACAGTGGTTCCCAAACTTTTTTGGGCTATGCCAGTGGTGGGCTCGTACAGGTACGGTCAGGAACACAGTACTGGTAGCCAAATTTTGATATTTTTTTTCTTTTTTTCCCTTCTGGGCTCTGGGTATGTTTTTCCTATCACAATAAATGAGGTTGAATGTGTATAATTTTAGAAGAGCTGTGCGTGCATGTGGGTACATACACTATATAGTAGATAATCATGGGTGGGCTACTGCCTGGACATGGGGGAACGCAGTGGGGTAGCGAAAATGGAGCTCCATCCCAGAGCACCCAATTTGCACTGAAAGATGTTGAAAGAAAATGCATAAGCCACGCCCACAGTGTGGTAGTGAAAATTTTGGTAGCCCATTTACTACCTCACTGTGGGCATAGCTTATGCAGGACACCCTGCATTTTCTTTCAACATCTTTCAATGCAAATTGGGTCCTCTGGGGTGGAGCTCCATTTTTGCTACCCCACTGCGTACACCCCCCGGCCCGAGCAGTAGCCCACCCCTGCTTGTTCCTTATCAGATATTGTTTGCACCAGAAAGAAAGGATAAAGAGGATTGTCCAATGTTAAGGTTCAATTCATTGTCAAAATTGACTTGCTTCCTTTATCGGTTGATCATCACTTGCTTGGCCTTATTGAAAGCTATAGAGCTATGCACTTGATTATGTGAATGAAATTCCTTCAAGAAATTAAAAATTAAAAATGGAAGAATGTAAGGGCAAATCACTTTGTTTTTGTAAGAAAATTATTATTATTATTATTATTATTATTATTATTATTATTAATTAGACTTGTATGCCGCCCCTCTCCGAGCACTCGGAGCGGCTCACAACAACAATACACAATATACAAATCTAATGTTAAAAAACAGTTTAAAAACCCTTATTATAAAAAACAATTACACAACCTAAACAAACCATACATAAAAAACCATAGTAGCTAAGGGGTTTATGCTAGCACACCTACACCCACACCCCTTTTGGCAAGCAAACGAAAAAAGGTTTGCCATAATTGGTCCATGCCAATGATGGCGAACCTATGGCACATATCTCCTGGCACACGAGCTGTTGCCCTAGCTCAGCTCCAAGGTGCATGTGTGTGTGTGCCAGCCAGCTCATTTTTGGCCCACACAGAGGCTCTGAGAGGGAGGGGGGATGAGGAAGGGCGTTTTTACCCTCCCACAGCTCCAGGGAAGCCTTTGGAGCATGAGGAGGGCAAAACATGAGCCTATTGGGCGCACCAGAAATTGGAAGGTAGGCCATTTCCACCCTCCCAAGGGCCTCCAGGGGGGGGTGAGAGAAGCTGTTTTCACCCTCCCTAGGCATTGAATTATGGATGCGGGCACTCATGCATGGGCGACAGCGCACGCCCACGCTCTTTTGGCAGCTCGGAAAAAACGTTCACCATAGAAACATAGAAGACTGACGGCAGAAAAAGACCTCATGGTCCATCTAGTCTGCCCTTATACTTTTTTCTGTATTTTATCTTAGGATGGATCTATGTTTATCCCAGGCATGTTTAAATTCAGTTACTGTGGATTTATCTACCACGTCTGCTGGAAGTTTGTTCCAAGGATCTACTACTCTTTCAGTAAAATAATATTTTCTCATGTTGCTTTTGATCTTTCCCCCAACTAACTTCAGATTGTGTCCCCTTGTTCTTGTGTTCACTTTGCTATTAAAAACACTTCCCTCCTGGACCTTATTTAACCCTTTAATATATTTAAATGTTTCGATCATGTCCCCCCTTTTCCATCACTGGTCTATGCTATTGTCCAGTTGAGGAATTAGTTGCTATTTGGAATGTGAGGGAAGAACTTTGGACTAGAATATTTCTTTATTTTTTTAAAAGGATTTGGCTGTTAATTTTTCTTTTCCTTTTTTTAAATTTTTTTTTATTTAAATATTTCTATGTGGTTTCTCTTTTCCTGTAGAGAAAGAGGGAGGGAGAGAGATGTTGAAAGCTAAGCGTGCCACAGGAAGACTATGAGGAATAAGCAGGACTGAGCATCATCTAGAGATGCTATTGGGGGCTATGTTGTGATGGATAGGGAGTGCCAGTAACTCTATTGCACCCACAATCACTCAGAAACACTATTCAAGGTAATGCAGGCTCTCTAGGGAAGGATTGATTTACTTGCAGAGCCACTGTAAAGAATATTCATGGAATATATTGGATAAAATCACACTAATTCGCATGCAGAACCATCTCCTCACACACAAAGCTGAAAACTTTGGGAAACTCTGTGTTAGGGGAACAGATTGTGGAGGTGAGCTGGAGAGAATCCTTGCACAACTTTGTGTGGTATATTACTTGTGCCCTTTCTTGGACTGAAAAATTCTGCTATCAGTTAGCCATGCCTTAGCGTCCTTTCAGTTGGGCTGTTGCAATGTTTTCTACAGAAGACTGTCCTTGAAGAACATCTGGAATCTGCAGTTAAAGCAGTTATGGGTACATCACAATCTCTGCACACTACCCCTCTGTTCCACAAACAACATTGGTTATAGTGAGATGGGTGGCAAATGCTGTAATAAATAAATATCATAAATGTACTTGTCAGTTTTTGTTTTTAAAATCGTGGTTAGCCACGCAGAATCATTTGATTGAGATGGGCTGCCATATAAATTGAATAAATACATAAATCTAGCTACTTGTGGTCTTTATTCCTCAGATATATCACTGCATCTGTCCAAATTGTTTGTTTCAATTTTATTTTGAACACAAAGCCCCCTTCAAAGTGTTTTACAACATTAAAACAATAAAAATGCAATACCACAATATGATTTTTATTTTTATTAAAAAAAACCTGTACTGTAGTCAAAATTCATTATTGGTTTTTGTCTTGAAATGAAGTGAAAAGGCTATAGTGGGGAGGGGGTAGATCTGTAGTTCTACATATGTTGTTCCCACCATCCCTTTTTATTAGCTAGGTTGTCTGGGGCTGAATTGATTTGCAGTTTGGGGGGAAAAAATCAAACTCAATAATATTGAGTTTGACACATTATTGAATGTGCAGATGACATAAAATTGGATGGGATAGCAATACTCTAGATGACACAATGCAATATGATCTTGGTCGGGTAGAAGGAAAATAATAAAATGCAACTCAGCATTCTTCAGCTTGGTTAGTCGATGTGATAGAGTTGAAAAGGATTTTGGAATTATATTTTATGATAGGATGTAAATGAGTAAGCAGTGTGATAATGGCTGCAAAACAATTGCTTCCAAATCATGGGCAATACTACTTTCACTCCTATATTGCATTTGTAAGATGCTACTTTAAGAGACTGGAGGATGTTTAATCTTGAACAAAAAGTAACCATGGGAAGTCAGATTGCAAATTTTTAGCTATGCAAAGAAGGGCCACATGGGAAAATCAAGTTCTATTCATAGGATAATCTCATAGTTCCAGTTGGGGCTGGTATCTTAAGAAGGGCAGATTATGTTTTCTAATCTAAAAGTAATTTGAAAACTCTGCACATTATCTGAGAGATGGTGGGCCCTTCGGTTGCGTGTGTTCAAGCATTAGTTTATTTTTTGTTTATTTTTATTTATTTATTATTAGAGTTGAAAGGGACCTTACAGGTCATCCAGTTCAACCCCCTGCCTGAGCAGGAAATCCTACATCACCCCAGCCAAGTGGCAGTCCAATCTCCTCTTGAAAGTGTCCAAAGTTGGGGAGTCCACAACCTCCGCTGGCAGGCCGTTCCACTGATAGATCGCTCTCACTGTTAGGAAATTCTTTCTTATCTCCAGGTTGAATCTTTCCTTGGTCAGTTTCCAACCGTTGTTCCTCGTCCGGCCCTCTGGTGCCCTGGAAAACAGTGTGCCCCCTCCTCTCTGTGGCAACCCCTCAAGTACCTGTATACAGCTATCATGTCCCCCCAGCCCTTCTTTTTACTAGACTATCCATGCCCAGTTCCAGCAACCTTTCCTCGTATGACCTGGTCTCTAGTCTCCTTATCATTTTAGTTGCTCTTTTCTGCACCCTCTCTAGAGCAGTGTTCCCTCTAATTTTTTTGGGGGGTGGGCGGAAAAGTATAGTGTCTGAGCGGCAGTCCCTTTGGGACTGGGCGGCACAGAAATAATAAATAAACAAACAAACAAACAAATAAATAAAGAACCCACCCTGTTTTGCCTCAGAGAATTTCAAAATAAAATACTGTACTGTGTGTCTATAACAGTGAGCTCATAATAGGGCAACTCTATCAATATCAAAATGCCACTTAAATAGTTGAGCTAGTTTCAAACTAGATTTTGATTTTCTTTCTCTCTTCCTTACTCCCATTCTTTTTCTTTCTCTTTTTCTTCCTCTCTTTTTTCTGTTTCTCTCTCTTCCTCTCTTCCTCTCTCTCTCCTTCCCTCTCACTCTTTCCCTCTCGGCTTCTGGGCAGGTTTGGAAAACTCTGAGTTGATGATGATTTTTAAGTGAGCGATTGCTCACTGCTCAGCTTAGAGGGAACTATGCTCTAGAGTCTCTGTATCTTTTTTGAAGTGTGGTGACCAGAACTGGATGCAATACTCCAGGTGCGGTCTGACCAGGGCCTTATAGAGTGGTATTATTTTTATTCATTAGGTTTTTTTAAAAAATCTCACCTGCATTAACTTTATAAATAACTCTGGGAAGCAAACATGCATAATACTCTCTATTTCCCCCACAATAGCAACCCTGAGGTTGGAATTAGCGACCTGCCCAAAGTCATCCAGCCTACTTTCACGACCAAGGTGGGACTAGAACTCACACTCTTCTGGTTTCTAGATCAGCATCATAATCACTACACTAAACTAGCTCTCAGGTGGATAGACATATGTATATTTGTTTGCTGGTCAATGATTAAAATAAAGACTTGACTTTTTAAATTATTAATTTTTTTGCAATTTAAATTTTGGTTTCTTGGTTTCTTGAATCTGATGGTCTAAATCACTGGTCCCCAGTCTTTCTGGCTCCACAGACCTCTGGGATGGTTTCACATATGCAACCTATGTGCAAATTTATTTATTTATTTTATTTATTTTATTTATTTATTGTTAGAGTTGAAAGGGACCATGAAGGCCATCGAGTTCAACCCCCTGCCCAAGCAGGAACCCAATCAAGTGGCAGTTCAATCTTCTCTTAAAAATGTCCAGAGTGTTGGAGTTCACAATGTCCGCTGGTAGGTTGTTCCATTGGTTGATCGCTCTGACCGTCAGGAAGTTCCTCCTTATCTCCATGTTGAATCTCTCCTTGGTCAGCTTGCAGCCGTTGTTCCTCGTCCGGCCCTCTGGTGCCCTGAAGAATAAAGTGATCCCCTCCTCTCTGTGACATCCCCTCGTATACTTGTAGACTGCTATCATGTCCGCTCTGGCCCTCCTTTTCTCTAGGCTATGCATGCCCAGTTCCCTCAGTCTCTCTTCGTAAATCTTGGTTTCCAATCCCTTAATCATCTTGGTTGCTCTTTTTTGCACCTTCTCCAGAGTTTCAATGAAATCACATAGGTTGTTTAACATACACAACCTATGTGCAACCACTCGTGGAAATGAAGCTTGACATGCTTGCCTGGTGCTTACATGGCCCGATTTCCAAAAGACCATGGACCAGTACTAGTTTGTGGCCCGGGGAATGGGGACCCATGATCTCAATCCGGGCCCACTAAATTCATAATTTTAAATCCTGTGGACTACTAATATGATCTGCCTGGTTAGATGGGCATGGCTAGGTGGTTATGTGACTGGGTGAGCATGGCCAACTTGATGTCACATCAAGGGCTACCTCGCTGGCCTCTACTCACCCCTCCCCTCCCAGTCACTTCTTGCCTGTCTTCCCGGGCTCTTTAGGGTCCCATCAGGAAACTATTGTTGGAAGTAAGCAGCCACCAGGAGAAAGTTGGCAAAACAGCTGGCTCAGTTCAAATTGGATTTGACTGAGAAGGCGGCTCAGCAGAAGCACCTCACTGAGGACTACAAGCATAGGCTTTCCAAGCACAGAGAAATCCTGCGAGAGTGGAAGGCCAGGTATCGACACCTGGAGGCTCAGTGAGCTGAGGTGGTCAGCCTGTTCTAGACCATGGAAAGAGGCCCTCCAGCTCTTTGCCACCAGTGGCACTTCTCTGCAGCATAAAGTATTGCACAAGGAGGCTGAAGTAGACCCCCAGGTTGGAATTTCGCTCCCCCCCTCTGCTGTGGTTAGCTCTGGCCCTGCTCCTGCCCCAATGACTGTGGATGTGGGGGAGACATCCACATGCTGCAGGCCTGTTCCCCCCCTCCCCGGTGGAATCTGATGATGAAGGCTCCTCTGACCAAGAAGACATGAGTGACAGGGAGGAGGAGAGTGTGGCAGACAGCTCAGAAGGAGATCAATTATCTAGCTCCTCCTTGGATTCGGAACAAGAGTTAATGATAGAGCCACGCATGCGGAGAGCGATGCATAGGCAGCAACAACTGAGAGATTACAGTGATCCCCCGATCATTGCGAGGGTTCCGTTCCAGGACCCCTCGCAATGATCGGTTTTGCGCGAAGTAGCGCTGCGGAAGTAAAAACACCATCTGCGCATGCGCAGATGGTGTTTTTACTTCCCAGCAGCGAGGAGCCGAAGATTGGGGTTTCCCCCCCCGCCCACGCAAACTCCTCGCTGCTGCCGCGCCCGCCGCTCACCGGCCCTTCGTCCGGCCACCCGCCGTTCGCTCACTGCTGTTTTAAAACGTCGCCGCCGGCATGTCCCGAAGCCAAACGAACCCGGGTGGCCGGGCGAGCAGCGAGCGAAGGGCGGGTGGCCGGGCAAAGGGCCGGCGAGCGGCGAAGGGCGGGCGAGCCGGGCGAAGGGCGGGCGAAGGGCGGGTGGCCGGGCGAAGGGCGGGCGAGCGGCGAACGGCGGGCGAGCCGGGCGAACGGCGGGCGAATGGCGGGTGGCCGGGCGAAGGGCGGGCGAGCGGCGAACGGCGGGTGGCCGGGCGAACGGCGGGCGAGCGGGTGCTGGGGGGGGCTTCGCCCTCCCGCCAGCAAGAGGGGGAAGACCCAGGGAAGTCGCCCAGCAGCTGATCTGCCCGGCGCCATCTACGCATGCGTGCCCATAGAAAAAAAGGGCGCGCATGCGCAGATGGTGTTTTTACTTCCGGGTTCAAAAATCGCCATATAGCCATTTCGCAATGATCGGGCTCGCAATACCCGGGGGATCACTGTATTATCAAAGAAAATGAGGCCACCTGTGGTTGGGTGGGGCTGTGGTAATTAGTGAGGCTGCTATAAATAGCAGCCTGTGGGTTTGGCCATTGTGGAGGATTATCTGATCCTTGTGTTTCCTGATTGCTTTACTGACTTTGACTTTTTATGTGTGCTGATTTTCCCCGGCGTTGAAACTAAACCAGAGCAAAGTGTATTTCACTTTGTGGAAGAAGAAGGACTGTGAATTGCCTCACAGCTGCAAGCTAAATATCACAGAACTGATAAGGGACTTGTACCAATTACCAGTTTGTTTGGAGAGGAGTGCTCTTTGCTATACCAAAAGGGGGCTTAGTTTAAGTGAATTTTCATTATAAAGAACATTGTTTTGAATTGTCAAACGTGTGTGTGTGTGAAATTTATACCTGTGAATTTTTGGAAGGATTCTACAAGAGCCCGAGAGAACACCCTCTGACCTACACAGAAAGACCCCGAAGCAATACTAGTATTCATTGCATTATCCAGCCCAGGGGCCTTAGTTTGAGGATCATTGATTTAGTGCAATATAAAAAATGCAAATAATTTTTCTGAGGACCACCAAGTTGGTGACCGTTGATCTAAATGGCCTCTTCAAATTCTGTAATTTTGAAAATTTGTGTTTATGTATATACGTTTTCATTCTATCATATCTATTCATTCTCTTGGAATTGTTAAAACAGATGTTGTAAGGGTCCTTCATTTTATACACACTCTGTAGCATTGTTCTACAGTATGTAGTAGAGTCTATGTGAGGATCATAAAAATGCAGCTGGAAACGCCTCGAGCCGTTGCATAAGTGTAGGCTGCAAATACATTTAAATGTCCATTTTGCTGCAGAAGAAATATGTGCTTCCCTCTTCTGCTTGAGGTTGCCCCAAAAGGTAAGATGAAATGACCAGGTCATATTTAATTGCAGACAGAACAAAATTAGCCCTAGACTTTCAGTATGGGTGACTTTTTCGTTGTAGATTCAACCTAGAGAATTATCTGTCACCACAATTAACGATTAAAACATGTTGACAGTTGCCATTCCTTTCCCAAGAGGGTGGGGAAAACATGGATTGGTTTGGTAACACCTTTACAAGTGGTTTTTGCAAATATAGTGCAATGTATCAGCTATATCCTCCAAAGAATCTCACAACAATATGTTGTAATAACAAGTATTGCCTGATAGGATCTTTGAAACTGAGGACTTAAAGCATACTATAATCAATGAAATAGAAAAACCAGTTTAAAGCCAGGCAGTATGCTTGTATTTTATTCAGAAAAAAATAACTTCTGCCTTTCAGCTTATGGCAATTTTATTGCACCCATTTATTTTCCTACCTTTGCAGAGGAATTGTTGCAAAACTAGATTTTTGGATTTCTCTTTTGGATATGCAGTCGAACTGCTGGCTGTGGAAATTCAGGGAGTTGAGGTTCAATACATCTTTGTTGAGGTTGAGAAACAATGCTCTATAGCGGTTTTTCCCAAACTTTTGACATGTGTACCCCTTCTATAATTTTCGTAATGCTTAGTACACCTTGCCCCCCAAAATGGATGTATTTTAATAACAATCAAAATATATTTATTTTTTTCCTTTTTTGGTACATACACAAAATAATAATAAATGAAAAATAAAATTATTCATAATAAAATATAAATAAAATATTATAAATAACATTCATTTGGATCAATGAGAAGGATGAAATTGTGTGTGCTGAGATGACAGATCGTCATAATTTGGTTCCCTGGTTGTTAATTTTAATCTGAGATGCGGTTCCATGTCCAATAGTCTGTTCCTTTTTTTTTTGACTTAATGTCTACAAATGCTGAAAAAGCAACTGCACATAAATATGAAGTTGCAAAAGGCAAGATGTAATTGAGTACATTTTCTGAATGCATACATAGAAACATAGAAGACTGACGGCAGAAAAAGACCTCATGGTCCATCTAGTCTGCCCTTATACTATTTCCTGTATTTTATCTTAGGATGTTTATCCCAGGCATGTTTAAATTCAGTTACTGTACTGTGGATTTATCTTTCTTTCAGTGAAATAACATTTTCTCACGTTGCTTCTGATCTTTCCCCCAATTAACCTCAGATTGTGCCCCCTTGTTCTTGTGTTGACTTTCCTATTAAACCCCCCCCACCAAACTGTTCCCGTACTCCTGGGGGTACGCATAACATACTTTGGGAAACACTGCTCTATAGCAGTGATGGGGAACCTATGTGTGCCACAGGTGGCATGTGGAGCTATATCTCAGGGCGTGCGAGGTGTTGCCCCATGTCAGCTTCAGTGTACATGCATGTGCTGGCTAGCTAATTTTCTACCTTCCTTTTGGCTGTTTTTGCTCCCCGCAGGCTTCAGGACGGCGAAAAACAGCCCAACAACCAAACTGGAAGTCCGAAGGCTTCAATGAGGCCTGTGCACGTGTAGGTGTGTGTGGCAGAGCAGAGGATTTTGCACATGCACAGGGGGGCAGCACAATGGCTGTGCTGCATTATGAGTGTGGGCATACACGCTCGTATGCTATTGTTACTCACCATGTTACACCAACACTCCGCAGTCTGCATTGGTTGCCGATCAGTTTCCGGTCACAATTCAAAATGTTGGTTATGACCTATAAAACCCTTCATGGCACCGGACCAGATTATCTCAGGGACCGCCTTCTGCTGCACGAATCCCAGCGACCAGTTAGGTCCCACAGAGTGGGCCTTCTCCGGGTCCCGTCGACTAAACAATGTCGTTTGGCAGGACCCAGGGGAAGAGCTTTCTCTGTGGCGGCCCCGGTCCTTTGGAACCAACTCCCCCCAGAGATTAGAATTGCCCCCACCCTCCTTGCGTTTCGTAAGCTTCTTAAAACCCACCTCTGCTGCCAGGCACGGGGGAACTGAGATATTCTTTCCCCCTAGGCCTTACAATTTACGCATGGTATGTTTGTATGTATGTTTGGTTTTATTATAAGGGATTTTTTAGTTGTTTAGTATTGGATTGTTACATGCTGTTTTTTTATCACTGTTGTTAGTCGCCCCGAGTCTGCGGAGAGGGGCGGCATACAAATCCAATAAATAATAATAATAATAATAATTGTGTGCACAAGCTCCCTTGGCACTTGAGCCAAATAAGGTTCTGCCATCACTGCTTTATATTAATAGCAGATTTATACATACATCAGTTTGGATACTACCTCTTGATAGCAGTTATAGAAGGCATCAGATTGCAACAGAGGACCTTCTAAACCTCTTTGTAGTAACATTTGAGTTATAGTATAATTCATTTCATTTCCAACCAGTCTTGGAGCATATAGGGATGCTATGAATTATAGAGGAACAGGATGTGGCCATCAAGATTAGGAAAGGCTAGAAACATAGGGACATGTAGCAGCTTAATATACTGCTCAAAAAAATAAAGGGAACACTCAAATAACACATCCTAGATCTGAATGAATATTCTCATTGAATATTTCATTTGCACAACTATTCCATTTGCACAACATCATGTGAAATTGACTGTCAATCAGTGTTGCTTCCTAAGTGGTCAGTTTGATTTCACAGAAGTTTGATTTACTTGAAGTTATATTCTATTTTTTAAGTGTTCCCTTTTTTTTTTTTGAGCAGTGTATATAATATTGTATACGGCAGTAAATTGCAATATCAAAACTGGGATGACAGTTATTTTTTGCTTAAATACGTGCTCGGTGCATGGTGTATCTTTCCTCAATCTGATGCAGGGGGAGGGGAAGGCATGCTGGATTATACGATCCATTATCTCCAACGTGTGCCCTCTGGGAATAATAATAGTTGGATCTGAATATTCCTAGAGTGCATCAGTTTCTTGTTTTAAAAAGAGGTGGGGGTGGAACATAATGGACTCTGAAGATTGCAGTGTTTTTTTTTATCATGGCTGACCACTTAGTACAGCATAGTACATACATAGAATTAGAAAGAGGCAGGAGGTACAAAATTTGATGGTCAATAAATTGCCCATTCTTGTAAATCTCAACACGATGTATGCTATAAATTGTACAATAGGTAACTAATTGCTTAAATCTGTTGTTAGGGAAAAAAAAGTCACCTGCATTGTCTGAATTGTGATAACGTAGTATTTCTGTCACATATGAAAAATAAATGACAGTTATTATAAATGTAAAATAAGCACACATGTAAATATTTTATTTAGTTTAATTTTGGGATGCCTAGATTCATATAGATTCAGCTCAGTGTAGTGGTTAAAGCATCCTAGTCCTGCCTTCAGCATGAAGCCAGCTAAGTGACCTTGGACCAATCGCTTTCTCTTCGCCCTAAGTTGGAGTCAATGGCAAACCACTGTCAGAAAAGTTTACCAAGAAAATGGTACGGACTTAATCCAGGCACTCCTCCTGACCTGAAGGCAGTAAACAATAAGTATATACACCTGCAAGCCTCAAGAATGAGGATGGGAATAATTTCAGAATTCATTAAGATCGCATTGAAAGCATGTGTTACAAACATTTTTATTAAATAATTTACACCTTTTATTTTGCACAATACATCCAGCTTGTGAGATAAGAGTACTGTTATAAGAGTACATTTTTTAAAGCTGACACAAGGCTTTTTAATATGTTAAAATCAATGTCCCCTCACAAAATTATAACTATGAGAAGGAATGACCAAAACAACCCCCTCCCACCCTTCCAATGCCGAGATATTAGAAATTAGGAATTCTCTAACCTACTTCATCATCCTTTTCATAGTCTTAGGACCAGCCTAAGAACACATGCACACGTATACACACACACATACATTCACACGCTCCTCTCCAGCCTCCCATATACTTGGCAAATCACGGTCAATGTTTTACCAGTTCAATATCAAGCTTCTTTTCATGCAAATACAAGCAGCTCCTTGACACCCCTCCGCTCAGTGCAATCCACTGCAATGTTACCTCTTGCAAGCCTCACTGAAATTAATCCAGAGTTAAGCAGGCCAGGATTCAGTTCTCACAGCCCCTTTACTGATGTTTACATTTACAGGAAAGTTTGTACCTTTGGACTAACATGTTAATTTCAGTAAGACTGTTCAGTAATTTGTGACATTCAAAATTTAGAGTGACGGGAAAAAAAAGATTTCTATAGCAATGTGTTTTTTCTTTTTTAAAAATGGTACAGGAAAAAACAAACCCCAGTAATTTCTGCACAGCAAAAGCTTAAGTCAGGATTTGGAGTCACTATACTCAAATCCATGCTACGAGAATATTTCTTGTAGCATGGATTGATACTCCTAAGGGAGTGCTTTGGGGCTCAACCCTCTCTATAAGAAATAATGGGAAGAGGTCATCCCTTGGTTTGCAATAAGCCAGCATTATTATTTTTTTTATTTTTTTTATTTTATTCATTTGTCCAATACACAAATACATAGGAAGAAAAATAGACATGTGGTAATATATGTAAGGGTAAAAGTGAACTTAGAGGAGAGGATATATGAAAGGAAGAGAATATATATGATAGGTGAAAAAAAGGAAAGACAATTGGACAGGGGATGAAAGGCACACCAGTGCACTTATGTATGCCCCTTACTGGCCTCTTAGGAACCTGGAGAGGTCAATCGTGGAGTCTAAGGGAGAAATGTTGGGGGTTAGGGGTTGACACAATTGAGTCCGGTAATGAGTTCCAGATGACATCCAGCTACTGTATACATCTCCATCCCAGACCAAATGGAAGAAAGCAATGGAAGCCCGTGCCTAATCCCTGGAAATTTATTACACTGGTTAAATAGGGAGAAGCAAATTCAGGTTCAACTGAAGCAAAACAGAAGGGCTATTCATTCAGAAGGCCACCGATCCTGTGATTATTACATCTTTTACTCTTCTCCTGAAAAGAGGAGCCTGCAATCTGGGGGTGGAGGTAGGTCTTGTAGTACTCCTACTGTGGCCAGGAAAGCTCTGCCTAACTTAGGCTGTTGTACTATTTATTGGGGGTTCTCCTTACAATATGGGGCCTGGAAGACGGTTGCTTTATGCCCTGATAACTCTTAAAATGAAATACACGTAGTCCTTACTCAGGGACTGCTCATTCAAAGTTATAACAGTGCTGAATGAGGGGATTTATGACCGATCCTAGGAGTTGTGGCTATTGCAGGTCACATGACCCGTGGTCATGTGACCTCAAAGTGGTGCTTGGCAACTGGTGTGCGATTATGATAGGTGAGCACTGTTTCCGACACGCAAAGTTGGTGGGAATCCAGCATCACGTGATATCGCGTCCAACGACTAGTGATTTTCTCAATGACCACAACTGGAACAGTCATCATAATTTGTCATGGTCATGTGACCTTAGCGTTGGACTTTTCAGTTTCACTTATAGATGCTAACAAAGGACCTGCATTGCACTTTGCTTTTCACGGAGCTCCCCTTGAGTCTATCTGGAAAATTCAGTCGGTACAAAGTGCAGCATCCTGTATGCTTAGCTGGACAGTTGCTGTCAACCAATGCTAATGTAGCTGGAGTTGCATTGGCTATCAGTACATTTCAGAGTGCACTTCAACTGCTGATTATTCCCTATTTGGACCTGGACCAGGATATTTTCAAGACTACCTGTCCTATGATGGACTTTAAAGAAGATGGTGGTCTGAAGGCAGCTCCATGAATAGCAGAGATGATGTTTGTGGCCATGAACAGGTAGATCAGCTTCTTTGACCCTCTCCGGACAAAGCGAGGATATGAGATTATCCAAGCTCTTGTCCTTACAATTGCTCCTTGTTCCCTCTTTCTGCAGGGTGGAACAAGTGGGAGATGAGGGAAATGGCCATAGTTCTCCAGCCCCCAACCAAAGTTAGAGTTTGCACTTGCCTTGCTAATCACTTTTGGATATTGTCCATTAACTGCTTTAATTAAAGTGACAAGACTATATATAAACATCAGGTGAATGCCTTTCATCTTTAATATAAGAAAATGAAGATCTGTCTTTATAATCTTTAACAATTTAAAATAAACGGCAAAAAGCAGAGCAAGATTTTGGCTATAGAAAGTTTTAAGCAGAATAAGAGTTTAGAAAACATTGGAATATTGGGTTTTCAATAGTAAGGTTTTGAAATTAATCTTAAAAGAATAAATGAATTTTGGTGGGAAAGAAAAACTGGTTTTGCTACTGGAGACATAACAAGACAAGTAACTTATCGTGGTGTTCAGAGATCTTTGAGGACTTGGACCAAGACTTGCACAAGAACTTTGAATCAATCATATCACCTATCTTGTGTTTTTGGAATGGCCTGTTTCTTGATAACAGAAAAAGATAATGCAACAAAATCTATCCAACACATGAATGAGAATTTGAATAAGAATTTATCATCAGATTGAAAAAAAAAGGGGGGGGGAAGATACTTTAAAAATTAAGGACATAAAAATGAAAATCACAAAAAGCTTCAACTGGAAAATTTTGGGGGAGTGGGATTTACAAACAAAGCTATTTAAAACAATGAAGAAATCTGTAACAAGGATTAGAACATAGAATATTAAGAGTTTGAAGGGATTTTGGAGGTCTTCTAGTCCAATCCCCACTCAAGGAGGAGACTTTATACCAATAAGAATCTGAATGGATTAAAGAACAAGATTGCTTTTTATAAGATACATTGAGTTGGTTTATTTGACCAGATTAAAAAATGGGATGTTACTACTTTGAATGATTCTTTTTGAATTTGCTGCTATCTGGATTGGGAAAAATATTGTATATTAATTAGTTTACATTTAATATAGTATTCAAGCTTTTCCGTGTAGACTTACTTTATATATCATGATTTGACAGCATTTAAACTGGCTGTTCTTTAGCTGTCTTTTTAAACATTTTTTTTTAAAAAAGAAGAAAATATCCCTCTTTGTAATGTTTAATTTTAATCTTTTGTTTATATTAGGATGCTTTATATTTGTTCAATATGGATTTTTTAAAATTGTTATGAATTGAGGTATGATTTTTTAAAAAATGTGAATGGGATATGTTGCTATTTAGGTGATTCTCTTTGGAATTGCCATTTGGAGTGGAAATATTTTGAATTGGGTATTTAAGCTTTCCCCCCCAAAGGGTCAATCTAGAAGGGGTTTGGTTTCTTAAAAAGGAAAAATGGCCATTCTTTTGTCACGTTAAACTTAAGTTTTTTGTTTCTATTAGGATATTGCAATCACTTTATGCCCTTTAAATACAGTTTTGCTTTTGGTTAGGAGCAGAGATGTAGGATGTTACGGTTTACACGTATTAATGTTATTATTTTAGGACTGTCTGCATTATTTTGCTGACAGCTGGATTGGAGAAGATATTTCTTATTGGGTTTGCCTGTAATTATGGAATGAAGTGTTTTATATTTATTAAGAGGAGATAAAGAGATTATGAAATGGTTTATACTTGTAATGAGGGTGGGAAGTTGCTTTCTTTGGGTTTTTTCTTTCTTTCTCTTTTGCATTGTTACCTTTTAAATATTTTTTTATTGTTGTAACTGAAACATTAGATAAAAATTGCCTATTTTGTATAGATTACAGTAAATATAGACATTGTCTGGGGACGTTCCCTGCCTAATGAGAGCTGTAACAGGTGGAGCCTTGAAAGTGGATTCCCTATTCTGGATCACCTTGTCTCCCAAGCATGGAAAGAAACCCATAAAAATAAAATTGTTCTGGACGACCTTTGGGAACTGTCAACTGCAGGAATGTGAAGGATTTATTATACTTTTTGAACCATAATTGTATTTCTTTTGTTGTATTTGATTGCTGTTACTAAAGCAGTTTATAAAATCCTAAATTATTTAGGATAATTTATTCATTTTATAAAATAAATGGTGTGCTTGTGATTTGGAATCACAGCAATTACCGCAATATCTGAAGAGGCACAATCTGTTCTAACTTGATCTAAACAATTCCTTAACTATAAACTATATTTCATAATCCATTTTACTGATGAACTGATATGTCATTTAGAAGTATTACATATCCTAGAGTACGGTGACTAATCATTTTGTAACAGAAAATAGGGAGTGTCAAATAATGTCAGTTTCAAATGACATTGTCTCTCTCTTTGCACTTCCAGAGATTTAGCAAAACTTCCCTCCTTCTTTCTTAGTTTAACAATTGCCAACATACCTTTCTCCTTAGTTATTTATTACCTAAGCAGACATAACCAGTTTCACTCCATTAATTTTATCTCCAAGATTTTATCTTTTGAGTCAATCTTTCCAGTTTGTCAATCTGCTTCTTTAATTGCACTACTCAAATCTGAGATGCAATTTGAATAAAATCTAACAAAATGTCGAGTCCTTCTCAAGTTGTGGAGCCTGTCTTCATCAGTGTACTTTTATAAGGCAAAATTCTTTTTTTACCCCATTCCATTCATAACTGATGTTTTCCAAACTCTCACTCTAAAACAGGCTCCCGTATAATCCGATCCACCATTTTGTACTTATCTGACACATCTACCTTTGCAGAATTTTATTTTCATATTGTTTATCCATGTCTCCATGGGGAGATCATTTTGAAGATTGGCCTCTTAGTAAGTGGATATGTACTAACAGCCCCTTATTTTATTATATTAAGAGGCACATATCCCCATAAGGTGACGTTCCAAAGGCAATTGAATCTTGGTATGTTTTCCCCTTGAAAGCATTTCATTTCTCATCTAAGAAGCTTCTTCAGTTCTGATTGAAACATTTCCAAATGGGACCCCCCCCCCCCCCCAAAAGTCCAGTTAATTGCCTTTTGAACGGCATCTTTGGGACATGAGCTGGCTGATTGCGAATCTCCACAGACCTATCTCCACAATCACAGTTCCCCACTATCCTTGCTGCCTGTTTCTCCAACAAACTTACACTATAAATATAGCCCTCGTGGAGAATGGAGATAATATGAAGAATTGGACCTAAGAGACCTGTTTATAAGTTGAAAAAAGCAGTGCTCTTTATGATATATTTAACATTTTTCCTTCACTGTTGGCACAAATGCTAATGCCATAGGGGTTTCTGAATTACAGTGCTGCTCAGTGTCTGGAAGTCTAAAATGAATTGGTGGGGCGAAAAGATTCACTGACTACTTTTGTCTTCCTTATACATTGCTTCTAGAACCAAAACAAAGAAATTCCCAGGATTGGCAAAATGTGATTGTGAATCTTGATCAACTCAGATCTGTATAATGACCTAAAGGCCAAACCAGAAGTGTCATTAAATGTGTTAATGAATTTATACACGGGACTTTTTCTATTGTAAATAGCTGCAACCATGCCTGACAATAATATTGGCTTCGTGAATAATCCCTATTAAATTTAATGAACCATTTATATTTTCAAAGCAAACAGTAGCCTCTTGGAAAAGAGAGGATGGAGTCCTTATCCTACAGTACTGCTTACTATAATATTGCAAAAGAAGTCCAACACTGCATTGAGAACCTTCTTCTGAGTTGCAACCACAGAGTATACAGAAAAGTAACATTTTGAGCTCAGCTAATGCTACTATAATTAAACTATTACGTCTATATAATTTATTTATAAAACATTTCTGCCAGATAAAAAGTTTCTGAAGGCTAGCCTTTTCACCAGTTCCATTAAAAGTAAGATAATATATGTAATGTTGCACCAAGGCAACAACTTGCTATGTAGCTGTCTGCAGGGTATAGAGTGGATTTGGGATGTAAGAAAATTTATGACATCATGCAAATGATGCAATTTGTATTGCGCCAGACAGCATGGCACAATTATATAATTGTTATTTTGATGTCATCCTGGTCTGTTACCGACACCTACGGTTCTCCACAGAAATGTCAAGGCAAGCAAAAACTAAACTGAAACTACAAGAGGAGATGAAAGCAAGTTTCTTCAATGTAGTTCTCCTATTTACAAAAATCCTGCCAGACTAACTGCATTCTCTAGGGCAGTGTTTTTCAACCAGTGTGCCGTGGCACATTAGTGTGCCGCGAGACATGGTCAGGTGTGCCGCGAAGCTCAGCAAGAGAGAGAGAGAGAGAGAGAGAAAGAAAGCAAGAGAGAGAAAGAAAGAGAGAAAGAGAAAGAAAGCAAGAGAGAGAGAAAGAAAGAAAGCACGAGAGAGAGAGAGAAAGCAAGCAAGAGAGAAAGAGAGAGAGAAAGCAAGAGAGAGAGAGAGAGAGAAAGAGAGGCAGGGAAGGAGGGAGATAGAAAGAGAGCAAAAAAGAGAGGAAGGAAGGGAGAAAGAAATAGGGATGGATCGAGAGAGGAAGGAAGAGAGAGAAAGAGGGAGAGAAATAGAGCAAAAGGGAGGAAGAGAGAGAGATAATTTTTTTTGTCCAAACTTTTTTTAGCCCCCCCCACTCCGCCCTGCTCAATGTGCCCCATGATTTTGTATATGTAAAAAATGTGCCGCAACTCAAAAAAGGTTGAAAATCAATGCTCTAGGGAAAAGGGGAATCAAAGCTTTAGGAACAGCCTCTGTTGGAGGAAGCTTTGATTCCTGGTTTTGATTCCCCTTTAAGCTAGCCAGCCTCTTTATTTCACCCTCTACTCTAGCTAGAGATCTCAACACAATAGTTGAACATAGAAAAACAGAAAGTAACAAAAATCGCCCACCTTCTGTATTAACACAATTTATCTACTGATATACAGTAAGTACATTGTACTTGACTGGTGTGGCTATCCAGAATGACATGCTATTTTGACTGCAAAGTGGTACAGTTATTTTGCATGAATGAGGGGCACAGTCATAGAACCTATATTTTGTATTCAAAATACATCAGGTTTAACATCCAAGACCCTAACAAAAGATGGGCAATAGGCAACGTAAACTTTTATGTAGACTTAGATTTTAAAGACAAGTTTTTAAAAAGGAAAGGTTTGTTTCTTCTGATAAGTCTATAATAGCGTTCGTGCTACACAGGAAGAGATGAGAGTATCATGTTTTGTTCTGTTTTTTTAAAAAAATATATGCTGAAGTGATTTAATTCTGGATGCAAGCTTCTCAGGGTACAAGAAATTGAATGCAATTTTATATGGCTCACGTAAGAGACAGACGGAATTAAAATATCCTGTTGGTTAAGTTCAAAGGAGGAGAAAAATCAATTGAAGGCAATTATTTAATGCCTGCCTGCCTGTGTCTCTCTCATGGAAGAATGAGTTATTAGAAAAATCACCGAACCTTAATAATAAAATCTTGATATTCCTTAAAAAAAAAAATCTGATCAAGGAAAAAAACATTTTTAACCAAAGTGACAACTGAATGCTGGGTACTTTTGAAATGTAATTTCACCGGGAAGTGTCCTAAACATGTGTAGTCCTGCTTGCAGCTATTTATAAAGTGAAACTGTAGATGAGGAATGGTGGGTTAGACAGTTCAAATGGCTGCATGCCTGCTGTAAATTAGAATTCCCCCAAGATCATCCAGAGGAAGATTTGCTGATCCAAGCTACTAAAAATAAAACCTATCCTGTTCAGCACACACAGCACAGAAAAAGGGCATTCCAAAAACATCCATTGAAATGCAGTGCAATCAATATGATACACTAGATTCCAGTTGAGGCGAGGCACACTCCATTGTGACTTAAACTAAATAGTTCTGCTATTCATAGCAAGAGTTCTCTTTCCTCCAATCACTGCAGGAAATACACTTACAGTAGCAAAGGCATAGTAGGCCAGCTTTGTAATTCCTTTAAGAAGCAGAGATTAGTGTAAGGATGAAGACCAACTGAGTAAAGATATGAGAAAATGCTAAGACACATTTCACCTGCTTTGCTTTAAAAGCCTAAGCAAGAGCTACAGTAGAGGTTGATCACCAAGTAAGACGAAACAGTTTAAGAGTCCTTTTCCACATTTGGCTCACCTATCTTCAGTGGCTGACCAAACAGTTATTTCCCTTAATTTAACATCTATCATTTACTGCAATATATTTCCTGTTGTTTTCAGGTTGGAGCAGTAAGGGGAATCACTACAGCAAGGTCAGCTGAGGCCTAAAGACCGTTAGCAGATCCTACATATTTAAGAAGAAAGCAAAAAATAATTTGCCAGAAATGTTTCCTTCGGAGTAACATTATTTGCAGGGCTTAAACCAGATAATCCCCTTCACTGCAATGCCACTTGACTTGAAAGAACTGTTTGAACTCATAATTCTGAATATAGAATAACAACATGAAGGTTCAATTAAATTCCATCGGGCAGCCTGGAAGGTATGTGTACGTTTATTAATCTAAAAGCTAAATCTTCATGAATATCTCTGACAGATTCAGGCTCCTGTTGGAACTTTGAAGAGTGTGTTTTGAGATACTTTTGGATACTTTTCTGCCATATATATTTGAATGACTAGATAATGCTATACAGTATATGCCTTTGCTGTTTTGAATCCAACTACCTGTGAGAATAGTTCATCAATGATCAGGAGGCCAGCAACTGTTGTGTAAACAATGCACAGGTGCAGGATGTCTTGCATTCCACAAAGTAGTGGGCCTCCTTCCACTTTAGTAAGGGCGCAGGTTCAGAATTCTTAGGCTGCTACCTTTATCATTTTCTCTCATTAATGTCGCCAGTCAGAGAAACATATTTACCTCTTTTAATCCTGACTGTAGCAACAGAGATTTGACACTACCAAAAGGTTGTTTTCAGTAAACTTATCTGCATTATCTTTTCAATCATTATTTAAATCAATGTACCTTTTCTCTTTATCTATTGCTTTTTCCACATTAAAGCCATGCTTTAAAAATGTATGCAGGGTGACTAATATATTTTATATATGCCACCAAATAGTGAGTTCCCTACACAAATGACTATCTATTTTACTGCAGTGTCCAAACCATAATTTATAGAAAGGTGGAATGAGATCTGATATTGGGAGAGGTCTTTAGGCTTGCTATTTAAAGTATATGCATGTCAAAAGCCATAATCCTATGTGCACTTACAGGGTGTAAGTCCCAATAAATTGTTTCTTGAGAAGATGTCAAGCAGGCTGTTTATTGCAGGTTATTTGCTTGTATGAGATTTCACATGGATTTATATGCTCACTCTCTCCCAAGTAATTGAAATCTTATCTTCAGCTTTGTTTAAATTTATATTGGAATAAGCATGATGCTTTTTATTAATTCTTACAAGATTTGTGCTGTTGCATGAAACTAATGCATTGCAACACAAAAGGAAACAAAAGAGGACATACTCCTGACTTCTTTGTGGGTGCTATAACATAAAGGTCGTATACACTAGATCTCCCGCCTTCCAGAAAACCCCTATGTATGAGATCTAGCATCAATGCAAGATTGGTGGGTAGATTTTTTTCTTCTTACAAATAACTCACATGATACAAAGGATGCTGAAGTTCAAAATTCATATTAATTTGCATAGCAAGAAGCAGACAGCACTGAGGTACTGTAAATGACCACCATTCTCCAGTAATGAGTAGGGGTTTATATTTAAATTATCTCCACACAAATATTTGATTAAGTACATCCATGGAACTTTTAAGGCAGGCTATCCCACCTGTAGTGAACTCAGTGACTTGGGACAAGTTTCTGAAATACATACAAGGCCACAGCTTATGCTTGAAATGTCACTCTGTAGAGCCACCTGGTAATACAAGGTAACACTAAAGGTAGCCTTTGATCTACAACCATTTGTTTAGCCACTGTTCAAAGTTAAAATGGCATTGGGAAAAGGTGACCTGTTACTGGTCTTTAATTTACGGCCACTGCAGCATCCCCCATGCAAAATGCAGGCACTTGTCAAACGGCATATGTTTAGGACAGTTAGTGTGCCCTGGGATTACTTGAACACCATTTGCCACTTTCCCAGCCAGCTTCCAACAAGCAAAGTTAATTGGGGAGGTGGGACGGACTGGATTCAATAATAACCATCTGATTTACTTAACAACTATGACAACCACCTTACATAGCAACAGAAATTCTGGTCCTAATTTCAGTCTAGGACTATAGCAGTAGCTGCAAAAGATGCAACTTGGGATATTTTAAAATATTCTGTTTACAGAGAAGGTGAAATAGAAAGAAACCCTCTAATTGCAGGGTAACTGTAAGAAAGTAGTTAATTAATGTCACAATGGCATAAGTGAATGATGAAAGCCTTAAATAGCAGAAAGGTGATACTATCATGCAGAGATAAAGATTACTCCAGACATGAGTAATATTCTCCAAAATGAGTTTTGTGATGGACCTCTATGTGTGGCATTAACTATGTTAAGATTTATTAAGACTAACCAGTAAAGCAGTGGCTCTGAACCTGGGGGAATCCCTTTGGAGGTCGAATGACTATTTTATAAGGGTCACCTAAGACAATGGGAAAAGACAATTTTCCCATGGTGTTAGGAACTAAAGCTTTTATTCTGGCACCTTGGAACATATTTTTACAATCGAACCAATCAGGCGTTTACAGTGGATGTGTCCCTCTGACCTTCCTGCCAATCAGCTTAAAGCACTGTTGGGAGAATTGGAACTAGACTTATGGTTGGGGATCACCACAACATGAGGAACTGTACTGAGGGGTTGCAGCATTAGAAGGGTTGAGAACCATTAAAGGATCGTCAAGAAACAGAATGGTGATTATAAAACAGCCACGTGAAGAAGTTTTAATAACAGTTTGGATAAACGTATAATCACTGACATTCCAATATTATATCTATACAAGGCTGCCCTGGAGGACAATGGTTTATCCAATAGAGGAGAATATTTGTAGCTCAGGGTTGAAATGGGAGTGTGTGTGTGTCCTTGGTGCTCTCTGAGATTGGTTGTTTTCTTACAGATATTGCTTATCCAAACTAGATATCATCAATGCAGTCTGTTTCTATTTATATGCAGGTACATAAATGCTCTAATTCTTTCCAATTCATTGGTGTGTGTGTGTGTTTAATATGAGGTTAAAACTGAAAAGTCATTTTAAGCATGAAAGGTCCTAGATGTGTTTACTAGAGATTTTTTGCTTTCCTCACCCCCCATTGTAGTCCTTTGCCAAATTTCAAAGGTCTCTGAAACAGCACAGAATTTTGATGGGAGATTCTCAGGCATGGTACAATGCTAGAATAGAAGGAACCGCTTGCTAGATTCTTGCTGAAGCCTAATAAAAGTCTTGGAAAAGATCCTTATTTGACTTCAGTTTAAAGTACTGAGCAAACTGCCTTGAAAACACCCCAGTAAGTACATCCCTGACATTCTTTCACACACTCAATGCCACATATGTTTCCGGGAAAACATTATATCCTTGATAAAACAACGAACAGTCAAAGCTATTGGATTGACTTGTAATGCCAACCACTCCAAGCTTCAATTCTAAATAATTATGGACTAGGTGACATACATGTTCTCAAGCTGATTATTGAAAATAAAACTCAGAACAAACTAATAACATGAACAAGTCAAGATATGGTAATACATTTCATTATTAATGTACAGATTCATAGTTTGGTTAGCGGGAATGCCAACTACTCCATAATTGGCTTTTTCTTTTCAGAGAAACTACTGATAAAGCACACAACATATTATAAAATTAGAATTTTGACTTCTTAGACAAATTCACTTGGGCTTCTCAATACTTCCAATTGAATTAGTTAACTATAATAATTCTTCCAAGAGTAATGCTGAATATTTGGTATAGAATAAAAAAGTATAAACTCTCTATTTCCAACGTAACCTTTGAAATTCCCTTTCAAGTGGTGAATTAAGAGCAAGCCATTAGACATGTTCCACTCAATAGGAAATCTCAAAGCTTATTTTACATATTATGAATTTACCTGCCTCTATTTTAAAGAGAAAAAAACATGGGGTATGTTTGCTCTATTTGTGACAAAAATAAATGATGCTAATTCATGTGATGGGACAAGATTAATTTAGAGTTTAAAATAAATGGAAAGCACAACCAAAGCTAAAAAATAATTGTTTAAAAGGGGGTGCAGAAATGAGTTCAACTACATGGAAGCAATATTTAATATCTTCACTGTCCCAGACAGTTTAGCTCTGAATGCCATTTCTGCATTATTCGGAGATTTGTTCCCAGAGGACGCCTCAAAGTATACTAGCAGCATCCTCTACTGGATAGCGAGGGAAATCTTTCCCAGTGCTATTCTAGAGGATGACAATTAATTTAAGGTTCATTGCTCAAGTTGGATTTCCTGGGAATTGTTTGTAGGACCTTCTTTCACAATCCACCTCATGGATGAGAGAGAGAAATAAACAAGAATCCTATCTTTAGCAATGGCACTTTCATAATTTATATTACTTCAGACGCTGGTTTCATAAATAAGTATAAAATGGTTTATGCTAAGCAATTAGAAACATTTCCCACCTAACATGCTTACTCTAAGGCTACCAACAGCAACTGATACCTGTCAGTTGTGGTCAAATTATTTTAATCTAAGCTTCTTACTATTATCTTAACTGGAAGTTATTAAGAAGGGTCTACGTCTATTGAACTATAAAATAATTAAATATAACGAGCTAAGATTGTCTAAGGCTACACTTTCCTTTTTTTTGCTTAAAAGCAAAGTTTTTATTTATATTTCTATAATATTATCAGAAAAATAAAAAGTGCAATTTAAGATTGGTACTGAATGGGCTGATTTGGTCACTCTTATCAACATCGTTATTCTGGTAGACATATCAATCATCTGTTGTTTCTAGTCTTTGAAGATGCAACAATGAAAACATTAAGGCTTATAGTAACAGCAAGGAGGAGTACAGAATGGCACTAACATCAAGCCAAACCTTTCTTTTCCATATTTTCTACCCACTCCTTTCAAAATCCATAAAAAGTGCTAGTTTCACTTCCCCAATTACAAAAGCATGGCAATGTTTTTCTACAAAACTATGAAATATCAAGGCTTATAATCTGTACAGTGGATTCTCCTCTTCAAAGATTAAAGCAGAATGAAAGGCCTTTGACTGTAAGAGATCAGTCTGTACACTGCACATGTGGAAACGGTCTTGACAGCAAGATCCCCACAGAATGTATGTAAGGATGCCAGAAATGGTCCATGTTGGGATCTTTGACCATCAGGCAGATCAGAATCCAGTATCACTCAAAATAAACCCTTAATGTTTAAGGCCAAATACTTTATAAAAGCTAGCTTGCTGGGTCTCAGTATCAACAACAGCTGCGTTTTGTCACAGAAGGCTGTCTTCTAAGTTTGAAACCCTTACCAATAGATGGAGGGTTGGCATCTGTGGATGGAATTCTTCGACCTGCAGAGATAGGGGGGAAAAGAGCATTAAATAGTATTAAAAAAATAATCGAGGAAGACTGTAAGTAAAATGGGAAGCTATACTAATAGGAGTTTAGCTCCAAGACATTCATAATTTTGATAACACATAAAAACAGAGAAGAATTTTCTCAAGACACCCATTAAAACAAACACAGGGCATACAGATAAAAATTTAACCATCAATGCTACAGTTATTCTTCAACAGCTTAGAAGTCAGGCTAACCTTTCTTCAAATAATAGGATTATAGATGAGGGAAAAAAACTATAAAATACTTTAAAAAAAGACTAGAAGCCTTACTATGGATTTTTTTGATGAATGAAAGAAATATAGTAATACCTCATGATACGAACTTAATTGGTTCAAGGAGGAGGTTCGTAAGACGAAAGGTTCGTAAGACGAAACATTGTTTCCCATAGGAAACAATGTAAAGTCAATTAATCCGTGCAACCAAAAAACCCCCCGCAAAAAAACGGCTTTCGGCGACTGCTGGGAAGCCGCATGGCTGTTTTAAAAGGTGACAGCCGGCCTGGGGGGCTTCCCAGCACCCCCCGAACCCGGGTTCGGGGGGGGTGCTGGGAAGCCCCCCAGGCCGGCTGCGACCTTTCAAAACAGCCGTGCCGCTTCCCAGCTGTCTGCCGAAGCCGAACGCCAAAGCCGAACTTCTGCGTTCGGCTTCGGCAGACAGCTGGGAAGCCGCGCGGCTGTTTTACAAGGTCACAGCCGGCCTGGGGGGCTTCCCAGCAACCTCCCAAACCGAACCCGGGGTTCAGAAAAATTTTGCCTCTTCTTACGAACGTTTTTCGAGTTACGAACCGGCGTTCGGGAGGCTTCTGGGAAGCCCCGCCGCCCGGCTGTCACCTTTTAAAACAGCCGTGCAGCTTCCCAGCAGTCTCCGAACGCCGGTTCGTAACTCGAAAAAAGTTCGTAAGAAGAGGCAAAAATTTTCTGAACCCCGGGTTTGTATCACGAGTTGTTCGTAAGACGAGGGGTTCGTATCTTGAGGTACCACTGTACTGATTATTTATGGATATGGAGAAGAGTTAAAGAAGAAGGAAAAACAGTAAGATGGCAATTACTCAGTAGAAAGAAGGGCAGAACTCAAAATTCTGTTTTCTCTTTTTACTTCCCTTTGTTCTTATTTTATTCCTTATTTTTTATTTTATTTTATCACTGTCATTGTAGTATAAATTATAATAAAAATATTAATACCTCTCCCAAGTACTAGGATTAAACCAAAGGTACTGGTAAACTACCAAATAATTTATTCAAACTGCTTGGGATTTCCTCTTATAAGCTGAATGCTTAATAATTAACTTGGAAGCTCACCTATAAATTTAGCATTTCAAGTTTATTTGCCATATTTTTTTGGATTATAAAGTGCTCTGGATCATAAAACGCACCTAGCTTTTGGGGAGAAAAATGAAGGGAAAAAATTCTGTCTCTGTCTCCCAGCAATTTGCCTTCTTGCAACAAATAGCAAGGCCAGCTTCAGCACAGCCTAATTTAGCACAAGCAGCTAATTGGTGATTGGATTAGCCTCCCGGAATACCGACCTATCAGTTGTTCCAGGCCGTGTTAATCACCCCCTATTGCTATTTCCACATGCCCCATTTTCAGCTTCTGCATGTTCTGTTTTTGGCCTGTTCCAGGCGGTGGGGATTGCTGCCGCCTATTACTGCCACATAGGATGTGCAGAAAATGGGACACATGGAGGCAAAAACGGGACAGAGGCCAAAAACAGGATGCATAGAGGCTGAAAATGGGACATTGGAGGCTAAAAATGGGCATATGGAGGGGGAAGTGATCCTTGCTGCCTGGAATAGCTGATTGTCGGTATTCTGGGAGGCCGATCTAAACCACCAATCAGTCCCTCGCGCTAAATCAGGCTGTGCTGCAGCTGACCAGGCTGTTTGCTGCAAGGAGGCAAACTGCTAGGAGGCAGAGGCGGAAGCGATGGGGCTGGCATACAAATTATCATAAAATACACTATTAAAAATGATACTGGATAACTTAAATAAAGCTTAGGAGGATAGCCAAAAGACAAAAAGAAATCCAAGGTAAAAAGTATTAATCCACATTAGTAGCTCCATGGATTGATGAGGTCACTTCCAGGTTACAGTAGGAAGTGAAGGCAGGGTCTGACAACGTTGATCAAAGAATGGTGGAGAGTTTGTGGCATTACTAAAACAAAAGAGTAAAAAACCTGAGCTGTGCCTTTCCAAGTGAGCTGAAAAACTGCCCTGCTGTGCTTGTTATGAAGTCCGGTGAGCTAATGGATCCTAAACTTTTATAGCCTTGCAATCTCAGAGCCAGCCGAGAATGGAATGTTGAAACGCTTCCCAGAAAGTTTGAGTTTTCAAGCCAAAAGAAACTGTAATTATTCTTGCTGCTTGCATTTACCTTGCTAAAGATTCATATATTTAAGCTTGTGGCGAAAGCAAATAAAATAGAATATTATTTCAAGAAGTGGGTTTTGGAGGTTTTGGAAAATACCAAATCTGTTCATAGAACATTTCCCAGGAGAGAAGTGTATTGTTTTTCTTATAACACCACTGGGGACAAGAACATGTGTTTTAAATGTGGCTACTTAATACTTTTGAAGATAAGTGCTTTTCTCACAGCAACACAATGAAGTACTGATTTCAAAAGTTTGCACAGCTCTAATGCTTATTGTAGATTCCATATCCTCTCCTTCTAGTGATATGAAACAAATCCATTACATATTAGTTAGCAAAGTTATGACATTTAACCGGATGAAAAATGTCAATGCCAGTAATTTTCTCTTTCTTCTGTCAAGATATTATTTGAAAGATCAAATTAATCTCTGTGTCCTAATAATGAAATGAAAATGATGCTAATTAAAAAGAGAGTGTACAACTAGTAGCAGCAGAGCATGAAGCTAATATAAGATTCCTTTTTGTTAGTAACTAGGAACTCAAGAAGAAAAATATTAGTATTATTGAATACTTACTTATTTCTATAAACAGTTCATTTATGTTTATTGCATTTTTTGCACTAGTCTCTACAAATATTGCATGGATGGAATCTGCATAGTCTTTAGCATCTTTTTCAGTAACTTCTCTGCAGGGTGCGAAGAAAATACATATTATAAATAAACCATTATGATTTACATTTATTTTAGCAAATAAAAATTAATTGCAAATCAATCAGTTATTTCTACAACTAATCCAAGCTGTGTAACATACTTTATCTGAAAGATGTGGAAATAGAATCCGTTTTTTGTTTAATGCAATTTGTATTAGTAGTACATCTTTCTAGATTGCCAAAACATTAGAGGTTCAATATAATAGGTCCAGAGTCATCAACTGAAATAGGCAGCTATAGAAAGTAGTTTATTTATTTATTCATTCAATTCAATTTATTTATTCAATGAATGAAATATAGCAACAAATGGAATATGGATAATTCTGCACATCATAAAACATAAACATTTGGTTCCATAATGATTTACTGATAAAAGGCAGTATTTTTAATGTATGTCCATGACAGCATGGATGGCAATTAGATGTTCAAATGAAGCTTATTTCAGCATTCTTACATCTGTTTCCCAGCATTTTGCCTTCCATTCAACCTACTATTTAGGAACTACTGATATGCTCTTTTCTCTTCCTGTCTAAACAAAATTTAAGCAAATGCAAGACTCTTTCATAGTTATATAGAGTTCATGCTGCATCCCTTCCATCCTTTGTTATTTAACAAATAGCCCAATTTTCTTTCAGTGGTTAGATTAACATAGTGATCAATAATTAAAATGAAAGTAAATGACTGCATCCTTTAATTAAGGATTAAAGTATCCATATATTTTTGAGAAACAAAGTATAACATGAGATTGTACTGGTAGGTTTGTAGTAAAATGTTGCCAACAGCTAGATAAGACCCTGTTTAATTTACCTTACATCATTAAGATCACACTTATTTCCAGCAATTGCTACAACAATATTGGGCGGTCCATGCTGGCGAAGTTCTTTTACCCAGTTTTTTAATGTTGAAAATGTTTCCTAAAATGGAAACAACAAGATCAGTATATTTAATAAAACGGCCAATTTGTAGATTTTGAAAATGCACTGAATTTACCTCTTTCGTAATATCGTAGACTATAATAGCTGCTGCGGATCCTCGATAATACATTGGTGCCAGAGCACGAAACTGTAAAGAAAAAAAGTACATAAAAATGGCTTCTGTGCCATAGTAATCATATCAAATATTAAATGAAATGGGGATTGAAATATGAGTAAGAGAAATAAAATAAAATTCATTATAAGGCATCTTTGTCCTCTATCAGTTTCCCCCCCTCACATTTCCTCCACATAAACAAGTAACTGTTCTGGGTCCTATTCTTTTTAATATGTTTGTGAGTGACATAGGGGAAGGTTTGGTAGGGAAAGTTTGCCTATTTGCCGATAACTCTAAAGTGTGCAATAGGGTTGATATTCCTGGAGGGGTCTGTAATATGGTAAATGATTTAGCTTTACTAGATAAATGGTCAAAGCAATGGAAACTGCAGTTTAATGTTTCCAAATGTAAAATAATGCACTTGGGGAAAAGGAATCCTCAATCTGAGTATTGTATTGGCAGTTCTGTGTTAGCAAATACTTCAAAAGAAAAGGATTTAGGGGTAATGATTTCTGACAGTCTCAAAATGGGTGAACAATGCAGTCAGGTGGTAGGGAAAGCAAGTAGGATGCTTGGCTGCATAGCTAGAGGTATAACAAGCAGGAAGAGGGAGATTATGATCCCGCTATATAGAATGCTGGTGAGACCACATTTGGAATACTGTGTTCAGTTCTGGAGACCTCACCTACAAAAAGATATTGACAAAATTGAACGGGTCCAAAGACGGGCTACAATAATGGTGGAAGGTCTTAAGCATAAAACGTATCAGGAAAGACTTAATGAACTCAATCTGTATAGTCTGGAGGACAGAAGGAAAAGGGGGGACATGATCGAAACATTTAAATATATTAAAGGGTTAAATAAGGTTCAGGAGGGAAGTGTTTTTAATAGGAAAGTGAACACAAGAACAAGGGGACACAATCTGAAGTTAGTTGGGGGAAAGATCAAAAGCAACATGAGAAAATATTATTTTACTGAAAGAGTAGTAGATCCTTGGAACAAACTTCCAGCAGACGTGGTAGATAAATCCACAGTAACTGAATTTAAACATGCCTGGGATAAACATATATCCATCCTAAGATAAAATACAGAAAATAGTATAAGGGCAGACTAGATGGACCATGAGGTCTTTTTCTGCCGTCAGACTTCTATGTTTCTAATACAACTAAATGAGAATCTAAGTATAACAACTTGGAAAAGCAATTTAAGCAAAGAAAAAGTTATTGGCTCTGATTGCTTAGCAAGTTTTACAGTTCGGTGGATTATATGTACCTAGAGCACTCTAAGCTCTTAACCCTTTAACCAATAAATTATTTTTGATCAGGGGTGGTATTCACTTACTTTCCCTACCAGTTTGCAAATGTGTGTGCGCATGCACTTTGCTTGCATGCGGTCTTCCGAGCATGCACTTTGCTTGCACGTGCAGCTTCCATGTATGCGCATGGCTTCGAAACATGTCTAAATAGGATGGCATAGTGCTAGGGTGGGTGCATCTGCAAGTTGCTATTACCAGTTCATCCGAATCGGTCTGAACCAGTTGAATACCACCTCTTTGAAGTTTTAGGCAGCATTCATAAATTGTGGAAGTGCAAGGAGACAGTACATATTATATTTTTATTTCAACAGTTTTATGTTTTTAAAAAAAATAAAGATACTGGTATAATTTATTTTCAATAACACAGTATTATTCTCTGTGGCGGCCTCGACCCTCTGGAACCAGCTCCCCCCTGAGATTAGAATTGCCCCCACCCTCCTTGCCTTTCGTAAACAACTTAAAACCCACCTCTGCCGCCAGGCATGGGGGAATTGAGATCCTCTTTCCCCCTAGGCCTTTACAATTCTATGCATGGTATGTATGTATTTATGCTTGGTTTTTATATTAATAGATTTTTAATCATTTCTAATACCAAATTACTATTGTACACTGTTTTATTGTCGCTGTTAGCCGCCCCGAGTCTCCGGAGAGGGGCGGCATAAAAATCCAATCAATCAATCAATTAATCAATCAATCAATAAATCAATAAATAAATTATATATATGTAGTGTAGTATCTGGCACACTGATGGACATTTTGCTACAGTATGAGGATATATTATTATTATTATTATTATTATTATTATTATTATTATTATTATTTAATTAAATTTGTATGCCACCCCTCTCCGTAGACTCGGGGCGGCTCACAACAATAGTAGCAAAGCAATATGTAATACAAATCTAATAATTTAAACTAAAAACCCATAATATAAAAACATGCAGTTTTTCTCATCATTCCTATCACCCATTTCCTCCCATGTTGACTGTATGACTATAACTTGTTGCGTATATCCTAAGATTTTTATTAATATTGCTTCTTCATTGCTTATTTGACCCCTATGACAATCATTAAGTGTTGTACCACATGATTCTTGACAAATGTATATTTTATGTTATGTACGTTGAGAGCATATGCACCAAGACAAATTCCTTGTGTGTCCAATCACACTTGGCCAATAAAATTCTATTCTATTCTATTCTAAACAATATAGGCCTGGGGAAGTTATTTCAGTTTCCCCATGCCTGACAACAGAGGTGGGTTTTAATGAGTTTACGAAAGGCAAGGAGAGTGGGGGCAATTCTAATCTCAGGGGGGAGCTGGTTCCAGAGGGTCAGGGCCACCACAGAGAAGGCTCTTCCCCTGGGACCCACCAAATGACATTGTTTAGTCGACGGGACCCGGAGAAGGCCAACTCTATGAATCCATTTATGATGTATATACTATGAGTGCTCTTTGTCCACCTCAGGTCATATCAGATTCTGAGGAGGATGAGCCAGGCCCCTTTGGATACCCTGGACCAGGGGGGTTGCCAGATGAAGCAGAGACCATGAGGCAGAAAGTGAATTGAGTGAGACCGAGGAATCACTAGAGGGGGCTGATGTGACAATGGGGGAGTGGTCCCAGTCAGAGAGTGAGGAAGACATGAGAGTGGAAAGTCATTGGATTGACCCTCGCTATAGAAGATTGCTCCAAAAGCGAGAGGAGTTACAGAGTAAAAGGTATTAGCTTACAGCCTTAGCCTCTTTGAGGTGTGATGTCACTTCCAGGCAGTATAAAGGAAAAGGATTGTGAGAAATGGGGTGTGGAGAATCAACGTTGTTCAATGGAAGAGACGTGAGGCTGGGAGGTATGATTGAAAAAAGCTTAAAAATCATGATTTCTGCTTCAATAAAAGATATTCTTTATTGGATGCTGTGCTGGCAAGCTTTCGGTGAGCAAAAGCATATGTTTAAGTAATGAATGGACTTTATCTAAAAAATGCAGATAAGACCGGGGTTTTGGCGCTCTTCCTAGACATGAATTACAGCTAACTCTAAAGAGAAGAACCGTTGAAACTTACCTGAACGGTCTTCTCGATGCACTGCAAGGAGAGTCCAACGTGGGTAATTCTCCAGTGTCATTGGAGGGACTGAGTTTTAATTTAAATATTATGCAGGCACCGCCCCCTAGCCCACCAGTCATAAAAAAACGAAGGAGCAGTAAACTATAAACTTTTTATTAAACAACTGGAAGGCAACAAGCCCGGCCAAATAACTTAAATAATGCCAGGAAAAAAAGCCCTTGGTCCACCAAACGGGTGGGTTTTGGACTCTCCTTGCAGTGCATCGAGAAGACGGTTCAGGTAAGTTTCAACGGTTCTTCTCCAATGCACTTGCAAGGAGAGTCCAACGTGGGATGTACCCAAGACATAATAAACGGGAGGGAAACTAGGCCCAAGGGCGTTCAAGCGGAACACACCCTCTGCAACACCCTCCTCCCAAATGCTGCTTCCGCAGAAGCGAAAGTGTCAATCCGGTAATGCTTGATGAAGGTAGATGGAGCTGCCCACGTGGCTGCTCTACAAATCTCTTCGATCGAAGCTTGTGTTGACCAGGCTGCCGAAGCTGCCGCACTGCGAGTTGAATGTCCAGTTAGTCCCTGAGGAACAGCCTGTCCTGACGCTTTATAGGCCTCAGTGATGCAGACTCTTATCCAACGACTAATAGTTTGTGAAGACACTCTAGTGCCTCTGCCTTGTGAGGAAAAGGAGATAAACAATGCTTCCGATGATCTGGAAGTCTGTGTTCTACGAATATAAATTTTGACCGCACGTCTCACATCCAATTTATGCCATCTGAGTTCAGATGGATGTGTACAGAAATCAGGCAATACTATTTCTTGAGTTCTATGGAAACCAGAGTTCACCTTGGGGATGAAGGAAGGGTCCAACCGAAGGACTACTCTATCCGGATGGAACAGACATAGGTCAGGTCTCACTGATAGCGCTGACAACTCCGACACCCTTCTGGACGAAGTAATAGCAACTAGAAAGGCCGTTTTTATGGATAAAAAACGCATCGGCACCGTCCTCAACGGTTCGAAGGGTGGAGCTGTCAAGGCCTTAAGTACGAGCGGTAGGTCCCAAGAAGGGAACCTATGAACAGTAGCCGGTCTAATATTTGTCGCTCCTCTTAAGAAATCCCGGATCCAAGGGTGTCGTGACAAAGGCCAGTAATAGTCTTGACTTAAAATTGTCGACAACGCCGCCACGTGGCGGCGCAAAGTGTTAGGAGCCAATCCCTTATCCAATCCTGCCTGAAGGAAGGTTAAGACAGTCCCTGGTAAGGCGGCTAAAGGGTTGATTTTCTGGGCTCCGCAGAAGGTGCAGAAGGCTGACCAGGTTGACTGATAAATTCGTCTCGTAGCTGGTCTGCGCGCAGCCTGCATGGTAGCTATGACCGTGTCAGGGAGATGAAGCCGTCTCAGACGGTCCCCCTCAAGTGCCACACGGTCAGGCTCCACCACTGAGGCTCCGGGTGTGCAATGCACCCCTGGCTGAGGGCTACTAGATGGTCTGGGATTCTCCAAGGCGGAGAGATTGACAGCTCCCTCAAGTCCGAGAACCAAGCCCGTCGAGGCCAGAAGGGTGCTACTAGCAGTACCTCGGCTCGTTCCTGTATGATCTTCTGCAGGACCCGCTAAAGGATGCGAGTAGGTGGGAACGCATACAGGAGCCCCTTTGGCCAGGGGAGGCACAGCGCATCCACCCCCTCTGTACCCGGAGATGGGAACCGGGAAAAAAAGCGGGGCAGCTGCGTGTTGTGACACGTTGCGAACAGGTCCAAGATCGGTGTGTTGAATCGAGTTGTCAGAGTTCTGAATACACCTGGATCCAAATCCACTCTGCCGGGTCCAGAGTCTTGCGGCTCAGCCAGTCCGCCCACACATTCTCTTGACCTGAGATGTGTTCGGCTGAGAGAGAAGCCAAGTGGACCTCTGCCCACCTGAACAGAGAGTCGGCCTCCTGCATCAGGCGTCTGGATCTCGTCCCGCCCTGGTGGTTTATGTAAGAGCGGGCGGAGACATTGTCCATTAGGATCAGGACATGGCTGCCCTGCACCAGGTGAGAAAAGCTCAGCAGGGCGAGGGAAACTGCCTTCAATTCCAAAAAATTGATGTTGATGTTTTCCAAATCGCGAAGACTCCACAGACCCTGTGCCACACTGGATGAAAGGTGGGCTCCCCACCCCGACAGGCTGGCGTCCGTCGTGATAGTGACAAAGTCTTGTCCTTGAAAAGGTGACCCCCTCTGAATGGCAGTTGAAGTCCACCATCGCATGGATCTCCTGACCCCTGCAGGGAGAATCACCTGTGTCCTGGTATGGCTGGTCTTCCTCCTTTGGTAGGGTAGGAGGAACCATTGGAGTGAGCGAATATGTAACCTGGCCCAGGGCACGACATCTATTCAAGAGACTAGTGTGCCCAAAATCTTGGACAGGAAGGCCAGTGAAGGTCTTGGTTGAGATGACAGTGTCTGGAGCAGACTCCGGATTTTGGCCTGTCTGTCCTCCGATAGGAATACCTGGCACAATTCCGTGTCTATGATGGTGCCCAGGTGAGCCAATCGGGTTGTTGGTGTTAAGTGACTCTTTTCCAGGTTTATGGTAAACCCGTATGTTCGTAGGGTAGTCAAGGTTAGTTGAAGATCTCGTTGTGCCCGGTCTCGGGACTTTGACAAAATCACAATGTCGTCGAGATATGCCATAAGGCGCACTGACCGGTGTCTCAAGGTGGCCGTGAGGACGTCCAATAGTTTGGTGAACGTCCTCGGCGCTGATGACAGGCCAAATGGCATCGCTCGATATTGGTAATGAGATCCGTTTACGAAAAACCGGAGGAATTGTCTGTGCTCTGGTAATACCGGTACATGGAGGTAGGCCTCCTTGAGATCGATAGAGGTGAGGAGGTCCCCTGGGCGTATGGACTGCAGAATCGACCTGAGGGAGTGCATTTTGAATTTTTGATAACGCACATACAGATTCAACCGCTTGAGATTTAAAATCAAACGGACCCCGCCCGAAGACTTGGGAACCAGGAAAACGATTGAATAGAATCCCTTCCCCCTCAGGTGTATGGGAACCTCCTCTATCGCTTCTATCTCCAGTAGGTGCTCTATTTCCCGGTGTAACAGTGCCCTCTTTTGAGGATCTATCACTTGAGGACATGGAAGGAATCTGCTTGGAGGTACACGGAGAAAATTTATCCTCAACCCCTGTGTTGCTGTGGCAACTGCCCAGGAGTCGAGGGATGCAGCCCTCCAGGTGTTGACGAAGTAGAGAAGCTTGCCCCCCAGAGGGTAGGAGCCTGCAGAGTCATTTTCCTCGTTTGGATCCTTTGAAGTTTGAACCTCTGTATGGACGGCGTCCCTGCTGATAGGGTCTACCTCGGTCCGCAAAGTACGGTCTGTCCTGACGGAAACCTCCCTGGTTGAAGGAGCCCTGGGGAAAGGTCCTCAACCCCTGAGAGACGGTTGAGGGGGGCTCGGCACGAAATGTCTGCCTTCTATAGAACGGTGTGAACCGTCTTTCTCCTCTCCTGTTGGATCTTGGAAGTACTTTCTTCTTATCCTTATCCTCGATAAGGACTTTTTCAAGGGAATCGCCGAATAACTTTTCCCCTTGGAATCTGGCAGAGGCTAGGTGCCATTTTGATTTTACGTCCGCCTGCCAGCTTCGTAGCCAAATTAATCTGCGGGAGGACAAAGAGGATGCTAGCGCGCGGGATGCAAATTTGGCCGCATCCATTGTGGCATCCGCGGAGAACTCCGTAGCCGCCAGCAGTTTATTTAAGTCTTGGCGGAGCTTACTGTCCTCCTGGCTCACTCGTGATTGTATGTCCTGTATCCACAGGATAGTTGCCCTATTAAAAAAAGAGGCAGCCGAAGCGGCTCGTAAGGCCCAGGCTGCCATTTGGTGTGTCTTCATAGCTATATTCTCGGCTCTCTTGTCCTCCGCCTTCAGGCCATCAGAAACCTCAGATGGAACCAAGGCGGTAGAAACCAAGCTTGCTACAGGAGGGTCTATGGTTGGAGGTGTCAAAAGAGATTCCATCTCCTGATCGAAGGTATAGTATTTTCGATCAATCATAGAGGGCCCCTGTGCTGCTGCTGGTGCCTCCCAAGGCTTTTTAATATTATCAAGGAAAATATCAGATGAGGGGATGGTTTCCGGTTCTTTCTTCGGTACTGAAAGCAAGATCCCGGTGGAGGCTGGTGCAGTGGCATCCTTAGGCAGTCTCCCCTCTCCTGCCTCCTCAAAAACCAGCTTGGCCTTATTCAACATAATTCTAAAAAGAGAAGGCTTGAATAGACCTATAAGGCTTGGTGGCTGGGGTGGCTGTTCATCTCCCGACAACCCCTCGCCCTCTTCACTGTCCTCCTCTCTAGGATACAGATCTTCCTCCATTGATCCCTGGAAAGAAGCTGGGGCTGGAGGTGCCCACACGTTCCTATGTCTCTGTGGGATGTGAGTCACAGGGGTCTGTTGTTGCGCCCCTACTGTGATCCCTTGGGCATAAACATTGCTTATTAATTCCTGGAGGTTCTGAGGCATGCTCTGCCAGGTGTCAAACGATCTCCTCAGACCCACAGCAGAAGGTGTAAAGGTGGCCGTGAGCTGGCCATACTGTGCTCCCGTGTTGCTGGCCATGGGCTGGATATACTGGGGCCCTGTTGATAATAGGGGGCGTTCAGGCGACCAATCCCGTTCCGTTGCCGAGCCTACAACCCCAGCTATGCCGGTTAGGGGGGAGGCCGGGGGGGGGGGCGAAGGCCCCCTAAGAAGATTAGGCTGGGGCTGTGGCGCTGGTTGCTGTCTCTGCGACAGCTCCAATTGCCTCTCAAGCGCTCGAATCCTCTTCTCAGCGTCTTTAAGAGAAGCGGCCTGAGAGGCTTTAGCCTTATTCTTCTCAGAGAGAGGCTTGTCCTTGGTGGTAGCGGGCCTGATGGAAGTGGCCACCTCCTCCCCCAAATGGGCCGAATTATCGGTCATGGTGAATGCACTCACGGACTGTCCGACAGAAGCGAAGCCGATCGAAAACGCAGCCGACAACGCAATGAAACTGCGTTCTTAGTGCGGCTGCGTGTTACCAGGCAGATGGGGGGGGGGGGGGAAGGAGTCTTGGAGCTTTCACTCGCTCCACTCACCCCCGGCAACCTAACTGTCTCCCGGCAAAAAATGGCCGCCGCGCCGTTGTCATGACAACCGGCGGGAATCCAAACAGCCGCTCCCGCCGTTTTCATCTGAGGGCTGGCTAATGACGCCGTTTCAGCATTTATACGAGGCTTGGCGCCTCTCTTAAAGTCCAGCCGCCCGTTCCTAGTCGCCTCCGTGTCTTCGGCTCTGGTATGTTCGCCGGGCGGGGCAGGCCCCTTCCGACGTCAACCGCCTCCATATCGGCAGGTGTGACCTCGGGGGTCGGGGACCTGGTCACCCTGGTATGAATTTATACCCCCCACGGCTGATCCTGATCGCCGATGGTGAGAGAAGGGGGGGGGGGGGGGGAAGGCCGCAACGGACTAGTGGACACAACCCACGGAGGGCCTGGTCCACCGCTGTGAAGGAGAGAGAGCCATTCCAAAGAAACCTACAAAAAAACAAAAAAAAAGTGAGAAGTATTAGTAACAAGAAACAAACTACAAGTATTTAATTATAAATCAATACTAATACTTCTGAAGAGAAACTCAAAAAGGTCCCATTACTGCGACTGAGTTTTCATGACTGGTGGGCTAGGGGGCGGTGCCTGCATAATATTTAAATTAAAACTCAGTCCCTCCAATGAGACTGGAGAATTACCCACGTTGGACTCTCCTTGCAAGTGCATTGGAGAAAAATAACTTCTGTGCTGTTTTAAAACCCTGCGTTTCATTATGTATGCCCGTGTTCAAATAAAATAAGTGATTTCTGAGTTGGGGTTCGTGCCGAGTGCTGTGCTCAGAACAGTATCCATATAATTGCTAGATTTATAATAAAGCAACTAGAAATTTAAAAAATGGTATATGATGTAGAAGAGCCGTGGTAGTGCAGTGGTTAGAATGCAGTACTACAGACTAACTCATTGCTTTTTATTTATTTATTTATTATTTAGATTTATATGCCGCCCCTCTCCGCAGACTCTTACTCTCCTGCTTACTCCAGGAGTTTGAATAGCTCAAGGTTGACTCAGTCTTCTATTCTTCCAAGGCTGGTAAAACAAGGACCCAGATTGTTAGGGGCAATATGCTGATTCTGTAAATATTTATTTATTTATTTATTTAGTCCAATACACAATAATACACAATGAAGATAATAGAGGACACCTTCGAGGAAATAGAATTAGAGAAAGAATAGAAGAGAGAGTATATGATAAAATAATCAATGAGAGAATAGAAGAAAGATATAGGGATAGAAGAGAAGATATATGGGATATAGGAGAGACAATAGGACAGGGGTCGGAAGGCACTCTAGCGCACTTATGCACTCCCCTTACTGACCTCTTAGGAATTTGGAGAGGTCAACCGTGGACAGTCTAAGGGTAAAATGTTGGGGGTTAGGGGATGATACTACGGAGTCCGGTAATGAGTTCCACGCTTCAACAACTCTATTACTAAAGTCGTATTTTTTACAGTCAAGTTTGGAGCGGTTAATATTGAGCTTGAATCTGTTATGTGCTCTTGTGTTGTTGTGGTTGAAGCTGAAGTAGTCATTGACAGGCAGGACATTGCAGCATATAATCTTGTGGGCAATACTTAGATCATGTTTAAGGCGTCTTAGTTCTAAGCTTTCTAGGCCCAGGATTGTAAGTCTAGTTTCATACGATATTCTGTTATGGGAGGAGGAATGCAGGGCTGTTCTGGTGAAGTATCTCTGGACATTTTCTGAGATGCGGTATGGGTTCCAAACGGCTGTAAAGCAGTATGGTGGTATATAAGTGCTACGTGCTATATAACCTGGGGGGAAAAACCTGCTCTCATTTTATGTGCAATTTAAAGAAATTTAAAACTTCAGCCCAAAGATCTAGAATGCATTATTTAGAGGTAGAGAAAGAAGAGAAAAATATATATCATACAAGGAAAAGGTAAATTTCAATCCTGTTTACTGAGCAATTAAAGCAGATCAATGGTAGATTAACTGCTTGTAAGGAGAGAGAGAGTGTTAGAGAGAGTGGTTTATTATATTTGTGCTATGCTATGCAAGAAAATCAATGCAAATAATTTCTCAAAGCGATTAGGTCAAGGCTGACTGGGAAATTGAAGTCGAATGTTCTTCATTCTTAGTCATACTGACCCTTTCTATAGTTGCTACAAATGGTGGGGAATCACAATTCTGAGTCACAAAGCTAACAATACATCATGTTATTCTTGTTACAAGAGCTGCAAGTTTTACTCAAATAAAAAGAGCATCCCCCCCCCCCCCCAAAAAAAGTCATTGCAAAATCAGCTACATGTAGACATATTTAAAGAAAATAGATTCTAAAGTTTATTCTGTCATTCAAACCTGAAGATTGGTAAGGATTCTGAGACAGTTAACTACTGGTCTTATGTAAAAATCATAGGGACAGATGGTTTACTTGTTTATTAAATTCCTCATGTGGAAAGGATTCAAGAGAAAACACAAAAATAAAATGGAGGACATATCAAGCAATAACATTACGTTACAGCTGTGCAAAATACTCAAAAGAGTACTTCTTAAAGTGTGTTGATGCAAATTTGTGTGTGTGTGTGTGTGTGTGTGTGTGTGTGTGTTGAAGTATCTCTCCTCAAAATGCTGACATGACACTGTCCTCCAGAGGCTGGTCTTGTGGTAGTGAGGGGTTGCCCAAAATGTTTTTGCTAGCAGCTCCAATGGACTACTGCAGCGGTCCCCAAATTACGGCCCGGGGGCCAGATGCGGCCCGCTGAGGCAATTTATCCGGCCCACGGCAGCCCACGAGATTTTATCAATAGATATAATAAGCTCCCGAATCTCCTGTCAACTCACCGTGGTCTGCTGCTGAGCGAGGAGGCGGTACAGAAGCAAGGGGCGGGGAGGATAGGAGGGAGATAGAGAGAGAAAGAGTGAGAGATACAAAGAGGGAGAGAGAAAGAGAATGAGTGAGAGAAAGAGAGAGAAAGAGGGAGAGATAGAGAGGAAGAGAGAAAGGGGGATAGATGGAAAGAGAGAGAGAGAGAGAAAAGAGAAAAATGAGAAAATGATGGAGAGAAAATGAGGGAGAGGAAAATGAGAGAGAAGGAAGAAAAGAGAGAGGGAAGAGAGAAATGGAGAGGAAGGAGGGAGGGGGGAAGGAAGGAAGGAGAAATGGAGGGAGTTTGTTGATTTAAGTTTAAATTTACTTGTTAATAAAGAAGTATAAATTACTTTATTACTTAATTATTTAATTACTTCTTTATTTTAAATATTGTATTTGTTCCCATTTTGTTTTTTACTTTAAATAAGATTTGTGCAGTGTGCACGGGGATTTGTTCATAGGGGTTTTTTTTATAGTCCAGCCCTCCAACATTCTGAGGGACAGTAAACTGGCCCCCTGTGTAAAAAGTTTGGGGATCCCTGGACTACTGTCTGCACATAAACAGAAAGATCAGGGAAAAGGCCCTGAAACAGCTCTATATTCAAGAAGAGGCATTTGACGGGCCTCCTCCAATGCTTTGCATGCAGTTTTCCAAGAAAGTCACAAGTTTAGAACCATACATGGGGGAAGGAGGGGAGGCAGAGGAGCCCTAAGTGTGCAAATATTAATGAAGCATGGAAAAAGCCTCCCTCAAGAGGACATCATTTAAGGAAGAAGTTTTTTCCCTTAGCAAATATAATGACATCACCAATAGGGTGAAGCTAAAATGTTGAGCCTGTATTTTTACTTGGAAATCACATTTCCAAGAAAGGGGAAATAAAAATTGTTAATGATTTTAAAATAGCAATCTTAAGAGGAAAAGTAATCATCCTTCTTATATGAGTCTAAGTTCACATGCTAGACCATTTCCATGTTATATCATTCCCAGGCTGTCTTATAATCAAAGCCTCATTAAGGTTTCTGAAATACAAGAGATAAACTGATCCAGAATACATAGAGCTTAGCGTGGATCCCTGCACTATAGAATAATTACTACTACATATTAAAATAAGGATATCTTTTTCCTATGCATTTTCAACTGTGCATCAAATTGCTTTCCAATTCATTGTCTTATTTTTTCTTAATTCAATGACATATTAGAATAAGACTATTTCTTTAATTAAAAAAAAGTACTGAAAAGTAAAGGAAACTGGGACATAATGTATCTACAAAGACACTTATCTACCCTTTATCTCATCGTATCATTTCACAAAACAATGACAATGATTCTGAAATTCCCTATTACAAAATCAAAATCTATATTGTATTTAAATGACTGGCTAATTAAGATGAGCATTATAAAAATCCCTTACAATAACAGCCAATTATAAGTAGGTCACAGAGAAAGATGTCATCAACCCCCATGTAAAAATGCTTTATCTACTTACTCGTTCTTGTCCTGCTGTATCCCATATTAGGAATTTATGTAATTCATTCTGATACTGTACTGTCTTGGTCATGAAAGATGCTCTGAAAAGAATTTTATGCATGAATAAATATACCATAAAACAAAGAAAGCTCTGAACTGAAAATCAACATATTTCTCATAAAACATACTAAAGTTTAGATTAATTTTATAGCTTTAAAGATGGGCGGGAAGGAAAAACATGGACATTTCATGTTTTCTTTATCTAGAAGAGAACATATGAGACAAGATAAATGCTTTAGACCAGTGTTCCCTGATCTTTTGGCTTGGTGGACCGGTGGCGGGGATGGGTGGGGGCAGATAGTTTTGTGCATGTGCTGCTTTCACAAATAAAGCTTTGTCTTTGTGCACATATGTGCCCTCACCCAACACTTCCAGAGCCTGCTTCTGAACAGGTTGCGCCTTGGAATGAAGCTGCGAATCAGGAGTTGGGAACCCTTGCTTTAGACCAGGGGTCTCCAATCTTGGCCACTTTAAGACTTGTGGACTTCAACTCCCAGAATTCCTCAGCCAGCAAAGCTGCAGATATTGAAAGCAAAGCTGGCTGAGGAATTCTAGGAGTTGAAGTCCATAAGTCTTAAAATGGCCAAGGTTGGAGACCCCTGCTTTAGACAACTGAAATTGATTGAAATATTCCTTCCACGTTCTTTTCATAAGAGATCTTAAAGAAGGAGGAAAGTGCACAAAGTTCATGTTGCTTCATTAGTGTTTATATTACAAAATAGGTTGTTGGACTGTCTGCTTTATTTTATTGCTAGAAAAAGCTACACGGGACAGAATTTTGCTAACATTGGGCACAAGGAACGGAGGCTGATTCATTTTGTTAAAAGCCTCTATTTACGCCATTTCAATTCCTACTGGACCTATTAAGCCAAAGACATAATGTGTTTACATGTTTTACTTAATAAAACAGAAAGATCTCAATTTATTACCTAAGACAAACATTACCCAATGAAAACTTTAGCAAAGTTATCCTTATGCAACTAACACAAAAACTGGAATCAGGGCAAAATAAATTGATTTAACATACTTTTAATGTTGCAAATTTATACCACAAGAATGGAAGGACTGCCATTCTCTACCAATTATATAATGGCTTGAATTGCTTCTCATTGCATACTTGAGCAAGCATTCAATTACTCAGAGTCTAGAATGGAGGAGGATTGTTGAGTAATTTTGTCTGAATATACTACTATATAGGTTAAAAGGTTCATTTTCTTTTCTTTTACACAAATTGATTTAACTAAACAATCATGCAGTATGATATAAACACATGGTTAAGACTAGTTAAATAGCCCATTAGCGATAAATATTAACACAAATTCTTATATTTCTATTTTCTTTAGCAAATAGCAACATTAAAAACTTTAACATGGATAAAATTTTGTGTATCATTAATCAGAACAATACGGTTATTCTTGGTATTGTTTATGAAATGAAAATTTATTACTTGGCATTGTTAAAATATAGCAATCATCCTAAGGACACGGAATAATAGCTTCAAACTTCATGAAGTGGTTTTAATTGCAGAATTGCTAAGCCACACTTCAAATGTTAAACAAAATTCTTGATTTATGAAGTGTTATGAGTCTGGAAGGAAAAAATCTGTAACCACAGTTTTCAAAGTCTCTGATGTCTTCAACTGAAGAAAAACAAATGTGCAAGATTGCCTATTGTTTAGAAGGAATTGGAAAAAACTGATACCAATTAGTTATATGGATTTTTTGAAAGGTCAAAAATAAATGGTTCAATTTTACAGAGTTCAGGATACAGGATACACTACATAGGATGAGAGGCAGATTGGTTCAGCAGTTAAGGACCCAGGCTAAAAACCAGAAGAATGTGAGTTCTACTCCCACCTTAGGCATGAAAGTTGGCTGGGTGGCTTTGGGCTAGTCTGTCTTTTAGCTCAACTCAGCTCACTGGGATGTTGTAGGGAAAATAGGAGGAGGATGGAGTATTAAGAATATTTGCTTTCTTGAGTTATTTAAAAAATAAAGGTAGGATGCTTGGCTGCATAGCTAGAGGTATAACAAGCAGGAAGAGGGAGATTATGATCCCGCTATATAGAATGCTGGTGAGACCACATTTGGAATACTATGTTCAATTCTGGAGTCCTCACCTACAAAAAGATATTGACAAAATTGAACGGGTCCAAAGACGGGCTACAAGAATGGTGGAAGGTCTTAAGCATAAAACGTATCAGGAAAGACTTAATGAACTCAATCTGTATAGTCTGGAGGACAGAAGGAAAAGGGGGGACATGATCGAAACATTTAAATATATTAAAGGGTTAAATAAGGTCCAGGAGGGAAGTGTTTTTAATAGGAAAGTGAACACAAGAACAAGGGGACACAATCTGAAGTTAGTTGGGGGAAAGATCAAAAGCAACATGAGAAAATATTATTTTACTGAAAGAGTAGTAGATCCTTGGAACAAACTTCCAGCAGACGTGGTAGATAAATCCACAGTAACTGAATTTAAACATGCCTGGGATAAACATATATCCATCCTAAGATAAAATACAGAAAATAGTATAAGGGCAGACTAGATGGACCAGGAGGTCTTTTTCTGCCGTCAGACTTCTATGTTTCTAAATAAAAATAAAATAAATTCAGATTCTCCACATATCTATGTATACTGCAACTGAATGTGGAAATAAGATGGGATGGGGTGGATACTGAAGAAATAGGCACTTATGGTTGACCATACAGGAAGTCTTAAGTCTTCATATACACTAAGAAATGGAAACCCATACAGAAGTATTCCAACTATTAGTTTATGCTAAAATTAGCACTTAAAATGAACTTAAATAGTAAAACTGGATGTATATAGAATGCAAATTGAAGATTTAACATTTTCTGAAATGTTTATGGCAAGGTTTGTAATTTACTGGAAACAGTCACTAATTGGCATTTTCAATCTATTTTCCAAAATAATTTTCTGTACTGCTCTCAAAAATGGTTTAACAAATATTCAATTCAGTTCATTGAAATGATTTATAAATGGCTGCTCAACGAGCAGATGTCATAACAAGGATGTACATAGAACTAAAAATACGAAATAACTAATAAATGTAAAAATCACAAGAACAACAATATACTGTAACACAACTAAGGTCATACCATAGTCATATTAACATTTAGGAGGGACTCATTCAAAGTTCTACCTCAATGCTTTGGGGATAACCCAGATTTTCAGGGTCTTATGGAAACCCAATAGAGTTGGAGCCATCTTATTCAAAGAGGGGGAATTATTTTGTTCCAAAGGGCAGACACAATGACAGAGAATTCCTGCATTCTAGGTTCTACTACATGACACTGTTTCATCGTCAACACTCTGCGGCTTGCACTGGCTGCAGATCAGTTTCTGGTCACAATTCAAAGTGTTGGTAATGACTTCTAAAGCCCTACATGGCATCGGACTAGAATACCTACGGGACCGCCTTCTGCCACACGAATCCCAGCAGCCGATTAGGTCCCACAGTCGGCCTTCTCTGGGTCCCGTCGACTAAACAATGTCGTCTGGCGGGACCTAGGGGAAGAGCCTTCCCTATGGCGGCCCGACGCTCTGGAATCAACTCCCCCGAGATTCGAATTGCCCCCACCCTCCTTGCTTTCCGTAAGATGTTGAAGACCCATCTATACTGCCAAGCATGGGGGGATTCCCTTCATCACGTGACGTTCCTGACGCTACTGCTGCTCCTCGAAGGGAAGCCCTCGGAGCGGCCGGCGGCAGGAAAGAAAAAGTTGGTGCAGCTGCCTGCATGTAACCAACTGAACCGCTGAGGAAAGGAACCCCCCGAAGCTGCGGGTATTGCAGCCAGCCCTAACCTTCCTGCAGCTTGGAGCACTTACAAGGTAGAGACTGGGCGGCTTCCAACTCCCATTCCCTCTCACCTCGTCCCCATAGATCTTACATTTCGGGTAGTAAACAAAATTTTCTGTTCAGTATCCGAATTTTTGTTCGGATACTGAAGCAAATTTTGGCAGAAAATTTTGTTCGGTATCCGAAATGTACGAAAACAAAGGCGTTCGAAAACCGAGGTACCACTGTATATTTTTATATTATAATCTATTTTTTAATATTATTAAACTTTTACACTGCCCATCTTGTCAAGATTTTCTATTTTTAATGTTATACTATATTATATTATTATGCCCATATTACCTATTTTTTTAATATTATTAAACTTCTATGCCGCCCATCGTCTAGGCAGCTTACATTCATAAAATTAAAATAGGATAGAAATCTTAAACAATAAATAAAAACCAAATATTTAAAACTGAGATAAAATTCAATCAATAAGATGGGAAGAAGGGAACAACGTGTGCATGGGAAAAGGTGGGGGGAATCAGTCTAATCCATTATCCATCTCTAAGATGACCTTCCCCTTTGGGGCTCCAGCCCAGCAGGCAGAGGCAGGTTTTAGATACTCACCCAATTGTTGGATTGATGTTTGGATCAAAGCTGTCTTCTACAAAGCGCCATACAATGCTTGATTTCCCCACACCTGTGTCCTTAAAAAGAAACGAAAGTTTCAATCTTTCTATACTTAATTCTAGGAGCATTTTCCATCCAACATCTATGAATTTGGATAAATCAATTTCTTTTCCCAAAAAAATATCTTAATCTAAAAATTGCCCATTGAAAAACAAAAATGCTATAATTTGAAACAATTAAAGAGATAAGGGATTCCCAAAAATCTCAACTAATAACTTCTTAATAACTGAACCAAAGACATTACAGGAAGTCCTAAAACTTACAGCAGTTTTAGTGACAATTCAAAGTTTCAACAGCCCTGAAAAAAATGACTTATGACCATTTTTCACACTCAACAGTTTCAGCATCCCTGTGGTCACCTGATTAAAATTCAGGTGCTTGGCAATTGACCCTTATTTATGGCGTTTGCAGTGCCCAGGATCAAGTTATTTTTTGCAACTTTCTGACAAGCAAAGTCAATGGGTAAACCACATACAGTGTTCCTTCGATTTTCGCGGGTCCAAACTTCGCAAAGTCTATACCATGGTTTAAAAAAAAATATTAATAAAAAAATACTCAGTGGTTTTTTTGCACACCAAGGGTTTTCTGGGGCTGCCTGATGTACAATACTGTGCGTTTTAACTCTCCTCCGCCCCCCCTCCACCTCAGCTGTCCTGCTACTTTAAATAAAAGCTCCGTTTCTGCCCTAGCCTTCTGATCCCACCCCTTTAATTCTCGGAGCCTTGGTAAGCTCCAATTGAAGCCAAGCTTTCCTGCTGCCTGCCGCTGCGAGTGCAGCAAAAAACCCTGTTTGCCACCCCATTGCCCCTGTGGGTTCTGGGGGTAAGTAAAACCAGGAATGAAGGAGGGAGGGGGAGGAAGGAAGGAAAGAAAGGGAGCATCTCTACTTTGCGGAAATTTGACTTTCACGGGCGGTCTTGAAACGTATCAAGGGAACACTGTACATTTAATAGCAACGAATGGTTGCTATTAACTTAACAACTACAGTGATTCATTTAACAATGGTGGCAAAGAAAGTCATAAAATGGGACAACACTCACTTAACAAATGCCTCACTTAGCAACAGAAATTTTGAGTTCAATTATGATCATAAGTTGAGGGCTACCTGTACCTTATTTGAATCTACTAAAATCAACAGTCTGAGGCTGTGATGGTGAACCTATGGCACATGTGCCAGAGGTGGCACACATGAGCTCCCTCTGTTGGCACTCACACAGTCACCCCAGGTCAGATGTCTGTGGTGTTTCTTTAGTGAGCTTCTGTTTCCCTGCAAACGATGAAACAGAAACTCAAGAAAAAAAAGATCTTACGTCTTGTCGCGTTGCCGGTGTTGGGATGCCCCGCTTCAAACCAGCCAGCTGGTCTGTGGGTTTCTGCAATGATGTTTATGCATATGCATGTTCATGCATGCATGTGTGTATGTCCATGCATGAGCACATTCGCTTATGCTCCTGCATCTTTCAGTTTGGGCATGCATGCACAGTTTGGTTACTCGTTGTCTAAAAGGTTCACCATCACTGACCCATAAAGTCATATGGTAGACCTGGGCAAGTAGCACTGGATTTATTTATATTTCAGATTTTTGTAATTCTCTAATATATAACATACTGCAACTTTTATTTTCTTCCATTTGTGCTGGGTGAAATAAAGGTATGATCCAATCCAGCTTTCTGTTCCAACAGCACTAAGCATGTGTCTTTGGTTCACTGTCTGGATTGGAGGCCTTGCTGCATCTTGTGGCTTTGGATTCCATAGTTCAATTAGGGCAGAGGCCTTCAAACTAGGCAATTTAAAGACTTTTAATCCCAGAATTCTGGAACTTAAAGTTCACAAGTCTTAAAGTTGCCAAGTTTGGGGAACCCTGAATTAGGGTTTGTGTAACATAGTGTTTCTGTTATAAAATCCTCCCTGTCCTTCAGGATCCCCCCCCCTTTATATTTATCATATTTTGCATAATTTTAAATAGTTCTATAATACCTCCTTTTATTTTCCCTTGAATCGAAACACTCTTAATAATGTAATTTCTTTCCTTAGACATGCTGGTCATTTGCTTGTTTTCTGTTAACTTGCAGGCAAGAAAGCAAACACTCCCTAGAATTGGAAGAGACAATCAATCTTAAGTTTATATTGAGATTTGTTATTAGTTATCCCCTTCAGAAATGAAACATTAACCTCTGATCCTACAGTGAGTGAAAAGAGCTGCTTGTAAAATTTACACTGTCGTTATTTATAATGAGTGCACCTAAAATATTTTTACTTGGCATATTGTTGAAAATATTTTAATACCAAACGTTAGCTCTGTTTTAGGCCACATACTTTTTAGAACAAATAAATGTCAAATACTTATGCTCATTCTTTAAACGTGTACTTGTAAATAGTACTTTGTTTTGGCTAGCTCCTTCATATGTTTGCTTACAATACTAGTTTAGCTCTGTTATGGAGGGAAGTTTGTATTTAACTACATTGAATTGTGTACTTTCAGTTATGCATTTGTTTAATCATTTGAGATATACAACCGCCCCCACTCCATCTCACTTTTAGGTGAGTTAGTATATCTAATTGCTATTAGGCATAATAACAGTTAAAAATTCTTTAAAAAGAATACTGCTGTTAAGCATAATGGTAGTTAAAAAGAGGATACAATGGAGAGGAAGGTGTTAAACAGCTGAGATTCAAAACCAATACCTTGTATACATAATAGAGGAATCTATTATGAAGAAATCAGGAGCAATCAACTCTCCCCAAGCAGAATTTAAAACCGTGATGGCGAACCTATGGCATGCGTGCCGGAAGATGATCTTCCAGTTTACAGCATGTGCATTCATGTCGGCCACCCAGTCTTCTGGTTTCTGGCCAGTGAGCCGGAATCAGAACAGCAAGGAGAACAGAGCTGCCAGCCAAGACGGCACACACTTTTCCGGTTTCTGGCATGTGCATGCTTGCGCACACGCTACTATTTCAGCACTTGGTGCCGAAAAGATTTGCCAACACTTGTTTAAGATATGATTTTATTTATTTATTAATTTATAATAATAAATAATGGTAGAGCAAAGCTACTATACTATAGAACTTTCTGAGTAAATGTGCATTAAATTACCATATTATTTCTGTCCAAAATGAACAAAATATGTGCTCCAGATGCACTCTCACCTTACTCAGGGAACCTAACTTTCTGGAGCACATAAACAGAAGGGCTATTGAACTGATGCTGCAAAACTCCAATATCAGCAAGTACTGTAATTAAATGCCCTTCATATTGTCTGTTGCTAGTCTTTTATTTTAGTTCTTCTATGCTTTCCCAAATAAACACTTGCCATGTAAACATAGCAGTATACTTTACCAGAGACTATTTTCAACAGCTGCATAATGATCCATCCTAAAAATATGTACACTAAACAGATGGGATAGGAAAGGTGTTTTAGGAATTTTAAGGGTGTTAGTAAAGGGTGTTGTTATTCATTCAACCTCTCCCTATTTAATGAAAGCCTAGGTAGGCATTCATAAACCTGAGGAGGAAAAACATTAAGCAGGTATGGTTTAAGTATTTGAGAAAGTCTAGTGATGTTTCTGCATTTTTTGTATGTGTACAAATTTAGACAAGCTTAACTGGACAAAAAGCCTACCCCCCCTGCCCAAAACTGAATATTCAATGCTTATGTTGCAGCTATGACTTTGTTTATTTATTTAGATAATTTATATGGGTACCCAGTCTCTTTCAGTGACTCTAGGTGGCTTGTAAAAACCCCCACCGCAATATACAAAGAGTAAAAACAATACCCCCACAATCATTAACAGTAATGTTATGATATTGGAGGAAATGTCTTGGGCCTGTGGTCAAAATCCATGCCAAAGTTAAACAAAGTTTTTCTTAAATATAGTTTAAGGTATAGTGTAGTAGTTAAGGTGAAAAACCAGGAAACTCTGACCTGCAGTCTTCCCTTAGACATGAAAACCGGCTGGACGACCCTTTTAATCCAATCGATATCACATGATTGTTGTCATGGGTAAATAGGAGGAGCCTTGAGTTATATATAGAAAAGGCAAGACAACATAATGATATCAACATGACGACATTGCAACATCCTAAGTTCTTAAGAAGAACTTGATGAGTATGAAGGCTAAAACTAAATACAGAACCGGCAGCTATGACTTCACATTTAATAAACAGATCATAATAATAGCTTTAGCTGAAGATTCTGGGATTCAGTAATGCTGGTACAGCCAAGTCCTCAACTTACAACCACAATTGAGTACAAAATTTATCTTGCTAAACAAGGCAGCTAAGTGAGTTGCACCTCATTTTACAACTTTTTGCCACAGGTGTTAAGCAAAGCACTACAGCTGTTAAGTGAATCATACTATCATTAAGCAAATCTGGCTTCCCCCATTGACTTTGCTTATCAGAAGCCAGTTAGGAAGGTTACAAATGGTGATCACATGACCCCAGGACGTGCCAATTGCCAAGTCCCTGAATTTTGATCACTTGACCATGAGGATGCTGCAATGGTTGGGTGAAAACCTATAATAAGTCTTTTTTTTCCCAGTGCTGTGTTCATTAAACTAATAGTTGTTAAGAACTACCTGTATTTCTAAAGAAAAAGGAAAGTTACCTTTGTCTGTTCCCAAGTTCTTAAACACATGCACACTTTTCTCCATTTAAGTGCAATATATATAAAATATTCTGCCTTGTTCTATACAGGTAATCCTTGACTAATGATCACAACTGAGCCCAAAATTTATGTTGTTAATTGAAATATTTGTTAAGTGAGTTTTGTCCCATTTTATGACCTTCCTTGCCACAATTAAGTGAGCCAGTACAAATTGTTAATTTAGTAACGTGGTTGTTAATCTGGTTTCACCATTAACTTTGCTTGTCGGAAGGTTGCAAAAGGGGATCACATGACCCTGGGACACAGCAATGGACATAAATGTGAACCAGTTGCTAAGCATCTGAATTTTGAACATGAGGCTACAGGGATGCTGCAATGTTGTAAGAGTGAAAAAAGTCATAAGTCCCTTTTTGCAGCACCATTGTAACTTTCAATGGTCACTAAATGAACTGTGAAGGACTACCTCTGCCAATCATAGTATATAGTGAATATTGCCTAAGCCAGTGATGGCGAACCTTTTTTTCCTCAGGTGTCTCAGCCATAATTCAATGACTGGGGAAGATAAAAACAGTTTCCCCTGTCCCCCAGAGGTCCTCTGAAGGCCGGAAATGGCTTGTTTCCCAACTTCTGGTGGGCCTAGTAGGCTCATGTTTCGCCCTCCCCTGGCTCCAAAGGCTTCCCTGGAGGTGGGGGACAGTAAAAACACCCCCCCAGGCTCTCTGAAAGCCCAAAATGGCCTCCCACAGCCTCTGTGCAAGCCAAAAATCAGCTGGTCAGCACACACATGCATGTTGAAGCTGAGCTAGGGCAATAACTTGCGTGCCAGCAGATATGGTTCCATGTGCCACTTGTGGCACTCGTGCCAAAGGTTCACCATCACTGGCCTAAGCCCTTTACATGCAGAACAATTATGCTTAAACAGAAAATATTGGTTTTCAGGAAAGTTGTATATTTTTCTCCTATAAACCTCTCTCCTAATTGGGCTTTAATTCAAATTACACTATTTAGATCTTAATATTTTCTAGTGGAATCCCCTCAGAAATACCATTTAGTCCAGGGGTCCCCAACCACCGGGCCGCGGACCAGTACCGGGCCGCGGGGCATGTTGCACCGGTCCGTGGAGTCAGCAGCTGCCGGCCCTCATGCCGCCACCCCCTCCCTCCAGCGCTTCGCCTCCCGCCGGGCAAGAGGCCTCGGGAGGCAGGTTCTGCCGGCCACAGGACGATGGATGGGACAGAGGGGCGGGAAGGACCGAGAGGCTCAAGCCTCTTTTGGCTTCTGCCGCGGGGCGCTTTTGCGTTTTTGGCTGGGGGGAGGCAGGAGGGCCAGCCTGACCCCCTCTCTCCAGCGCTTAGCTCCCGCTGGGCAAGAGGGCTTGGTAGGCAGGTTCTGCCGGTCACAGGACGATGGCGGGAAAGAGGGGCGGGGAGGACCAGCACCCCCATGCTTAATCCCGCCCCCAACCACGACCCTTTCCGCCCCCACTGGGCCATAGAAAAATTGTCTTGCTGAAACTGGTCCCTGGTGGAAAAAACGTTGGGGACCACTGATTTCAATGTAGTCTTGACTAATCACACTGTTTCTTTTATGATAAAGGATTTTGTTGCATACTTTAAATTTTTTTTTTTTCTAAACTCCTCTTAAAATCTGTCAACCAGTAGTTTGCACATGTGTCTTACATATTATTTCTCTCTCCCCTCACCCCCAAAATATTGCAAAAAAAAATTTGTGGAAACGGTTGGAGAACAAATTACAAAACATCTTTTCTTTCCAAGACAGAAAAAACCCTCCAAAAGTCGCAACCATGAGCACATACAGTATTTTGAAAGAAATCCTACAGAGGGGAGCTCAGTCTGGACTCTCAATAAATGCACTAATGAGGAGCTGCTTGAAGTTAAAAAATAAAAATAAAAAAATAAAAGGAGCATCACAGCCCAAGTCCATATTGTTTTCAGAAGTCCAAAGGGCTATCAGAAGCCTTTCACTCCTCCTCACACAACAAAACACCTTACTCCACAATACTTAAAATACTGAAATTAGACAATTTACAACTATGTCGCCTCTGAACTGATCTAACCACAGTTCACAAAATCATATACCAAAATGTCCTTCCTGTTAATGACTACTTCACCTTCAACCACAACAACACCCAAGCACATAACAGATTCAAACTAAATTTAAACCGCTCCAAACTAGACCGCAGAAAATACCACTTCAGCAAGAGTGACCAATGCTTGGAATTCACTACATGACTCTGTTGTTTCTTCCCCCAACCCCAAAATCTTCAACCTTGTCTACAGTTGACCTCTCCCCTTTTCTAAGAGGCGTGCATAAGTTTATTTTATTGATTGATTGATTGATTTTGTCCATTACACAATGAGGATTTTAGTGGGTATACACATAGTAAAATACATAATGAAGGTTGTAGAGGATATATTCATAGTAAAATATATCTAAGAAAGAATAGAAAAAAAGATATAGGAATAAAACGTATCAATGAAAGAATAGAAGATGAAAATAGAAGAAAGGTATAGGAGATATAGGAGAGCAATAATACAGGGGACGGAAGGCACTCTAGTGCAGTGTTTCCCAACCTTGACAACTTGAATATATCTGGACGTCAACTCCCAGAAGTCCCCAGCCAGCATTCTGGGAGTTGAAGTCCAAATATCTTCAAGTTGCCAAGGTTGGGAAACACTGCTCTAGTGCACTTATGCACGCCCCTTACTGACCTCAATAGTGCCTACCGTCCCTGTCCTATTATCTTTTTTAATCATTACTTCCTATGTTATGTTTATATGTTTATATAAGCTACTGTACTATCTTATACTTGATTGACAAATAAATAAAATAAATAAAAATAAAATCCTAAAAAAGACCGGAGCTGGTAACACGCCTTTTTGAAAGCTGCCGAGAAAATTGGGGTGAAGTTGTTCAATGTTTAAATGTTAAACGCTTCTTGTAGGTTGGTGGGTGTGAAGCAGACGACCCCAATTCTAAGGTGCGATTCCCCCCTTCCCCCCGGCAGCCCACAACTGAGGTAACGATGTCCATTAACCGAACTCCACGGCGAGCCAAACCTCCGTCCGTCTTCCGAAGGCGGCGCCGCCGAAATCCAAAACGAACTTTTTGAAAGCCAGCCTGAAACAAAGGAGAAAAAGAGAAGCCGCGCTCGTCCTCCCACCGCCCCAACTCACCCCAAGGAGGCAAACTTTCAGCTCCCGCAGAGCCATCGCTCGAAAATCCCGAGGGAACCACCGCCGCTTTTAGGAACCGGCGCCACCGCCGCCGTCCGGCCACACCATCACCCCCTTCGCAGGGATTCCCTTGAAAAAGCCGCCCCACAGCTGACCAGCGAAGTCTCCGGAGAAGGCGGCCGAATAATAATTTTTTTAAAAAACACGGGGTGGGGGAAGCCTCCCAAAGCGGGCCCCAGAGAAAACAGCTCCGCGCCCTGTCTCGGACGCCGGGCTACAGGTGAAAGCGCCTCTTGCTTCTCCTCCTCAGAGGCCACAGGCCGCGCGCCATCTTGGACAGGGCCCACCCACCCCCGCGCACTCGCGTCGGGCATCACGTGACGGGCCGGCCCCGCCTCTTTTTCCCAGTGACCTAATCCGGGAGGGAGGAAAGGAAAGGAAACGCCCCATCTTGGCGCGCGGGTCAGCCTCCGGCTCTCCCGGACGCGCCTCGGTTTCGCGCACGCTCATTAAGATTACAACCTTCCCCGCCCCCCCCCTCCACTTCAATTACGGGAAGCCGGGCGAGGAAGAAAAGATTCGGTCCGCGGTTTGGCTTCGGAAGCAGGGCGCCGCCCGAAGGCGACCCGGGATTTTAAACCGGCAGCTCCTCCTTTTTTTTTTTTTTGGCCGTCCTCTCCGGACCCCCCCCCCCCCCTCAAGTCTCCTCCTTCACCCATGCGCCTTTCAAAATGGCTGGTAAGCGGTGGGGGGGGGATGAGGGAGGGAGGGGGCGACCTGCTTACCTGGGTGTCTCTCCTCCTCTCCCCCCCCCTTGCTCTCTTTCGCCAGCTTTTCAAAAATGTGGTTTTTCTGCTGCTTTTGCGGGGTGGGTGAATGGGGAGGAAGCGTTTCAGGGGCTGTTTGAAGATGGCGGGTTGCCGTGGCATCTGGGGGGGTGCTGCTGCTGCTGCTGCTGCCTTGTTTCGTATGGCTGCTTCTTTTGGGAGGCTTTCATTCATTTGTGTGTTTCATGCCTGGCTCCCCCACACCCCGCTCATGCTCCCCCCCCTTCCCTCCTCCCCCGTTTGTGGAACCGCAACACATCAAACTCCCCCCCCCTCCCGCGTATCTTCTCTCTCTCTCTCTCTTTCTTACTCTTGTTTTCATTTGTAGGGATCCCTTTGTATTTTGTGGATTTGCAGGATGACTTAGATGATTGTGAGTACAGTAACTTGTTTTCAATTTTTTCCCCCTTCAAATTCTGCAAAACACACACACACACACACACGTGAAAGGAAAAGAAAATGGCAGGGAGATCCTGGTGGTGGTGGTTGTGTTTTTTCCTCAAAGGAGCTCTGCCTTGGCTTGTTACAATTAACTCTCAGAGAGGTCGGAAGAGGAAGAGGATTACAGTTATAAAGATTAGGATGCTTCTTCTGTGCATCTGTCTTCCGGTTTAGTTGCTATTTGTAGAAAAGGATATACAGTATACGTGTGTGTGTGTGTGTGTGTGTGTATATGCATATGTTTTCTTAGATTTTCGCGGGTACAGGTATGAAGGTCTTGGCATATTCGGGTTTTTTCCGTGTAAGTTACTCGCCATCTTCAAGTCCCAGTCATCATCTTCACCAGCCTGAAGATGAGGAGTGGAACCTTGTTGAAATGTTGCCAGTAATCTCTGAAACTTACATGGGAAGAAACCCAAATATGCCAAGACTTTCATATATGTATATATATATATATATATGTGCGTGCATGTGTGTGTGTGTGTGTGTGTGTGAAGATGACAAGTGGGACCTGAAGATGGCAAGTAACTTACATGGAAGAAATCTGAATATGCCAAGACCTTCATACCTGTACCCATGAAAATCTAAGGAAACATGTATGTATTCACTGCTCAAAAAAAATAAAGGGAACACTTAAAAAATAGAATATAACTTCAAATAAGTCAAACTTCTGTGAAATCAAACTGTCTACTTAGGAAGCAACACTGATTGACAGCCAATTTTACATGCTGTTGTGCACATTCAACTTTGTACAGAACAAAGTATTCAATGAGAATATTTCATTCATTCAGATCTAGGATTTGTTATTTGAGTGTTCCCTTTATTTTTTTGAGCAGTATATATTGCTCAAAAAAAATAAAGGGAACACTCAGATAACAAATCCTAGATCTGAATGAATGAAATATTCTCATTGAATACTTTGTTCTGTACAAAGTTGAATGTGCACAACAGCATGATTGATTGTCAATCAGTGTTGCTTCCTAAGTGGACAGTTTGATTTCACAGAAGTTTGATTTACTTGGAGTTATATTGTGTTGTTTAAGTGTTCCCTTTATTTTTTTGAGCAGTGAATACATATACAGTGATCCCCCGGTATTGCGACCCCGATCATTGCGAAATGGCTATATGGCGATTTTGCAACCCGGAAGTAAAAACACCATCTGCGCATGCGCGCCCTTTTTTCTATGGGCACGCATGTGTAGATGGCGCCGGGCAGATCAGCTGCTGGGCGGCTTCCCTAGGTCTTCCCCCTCTTGCTGGCGGGAGGGCGAGCGGCGGGCATCAGCGAGGAGTTTCCCCACCGCCCACGCAAACTCCTCGCTGCCGCCCGCCCACCCTTCACCCGCCCACGCCGTTCATTCTCGCCGCTTCCCAGCTGAGTCCTGAAGCGAATTCGCTTCAGGACTCAGCTGGGAAGTGGTGCGAGCGCGCGCGAGCGAACGGCTTGTCCGCCGCCCGCTCACGCATCGCCCGCCCACGCCGTTCATTCTCGCCGCTTCCCAGCTGAGTCCTGAAGCGAATTCGCTTCAGGACTCAGTTGGGAAGTGGCGCGAGCGCGCGCGAGCGAACGGCTTGTCCGCCGCCCGCTCGCGCATCGCCCGCCCACGCCGTTCATTCTCGCCGCTTCCCAGCTGAGTCCTGAAGCGAATTCGCTTCAGGACTCAGCTGGGAAGCGGCGCGAGCGAGCGCGAGCGAACGGCTTGTCTGCCGCCCGCTCGCGCATCGCTCGCCCACGCCGTTCATTCTCGCCGCTTCCCAGCTGAGTCCTGAAGCGAATTCGCTTCAGGACTCAGCTGGGAAGCGGCGAGAATGAACGGCGTGGGCGGGCGATGCGTGAGCGGGCGGCGGACAAGCTGAGTCCCCTTCCCAGGAACCCCAATCTTCGGCTCCTCGCTAGCGCTGCGGAAGTAAAAACATCTGCGCATGCGCAGATGGTGTTTTTACTTCCGCAGCGCTACTTCATGAAAACCCGATCATTGCTAGGGGTCCTGGAACGGAACCCTCGCAATGATCGGGGGATCACTGTATATGTTTTCTTAGATTTTCACGGGTACAGGTATGGAGGTCTTGGCATATTCGGATTTCTTCCCGTGTAAGTTACTCGCCATCTTCAAGTCCCAGTAATCATCTTCACCAGCCTGAAGATGACGAGTGGAACCTTGTTGAAAAGTTGCCAGTAATTTCTGAAACCTACATAGGAAGAAACACGAATATGCCAATATATGTATGTATGGATGGATAAGTTGTAGCTTTGAATGATATTTGAGGCTGTTTGATGTCTATATTGTGACTACTCCAGTTTGAAATCCTTAACTGTCAGTGTCATTAGCTTTTTGAAGTTGGCCCTCAGTGAGCAGATGTATGGAGTTACAGTTATGAATCTTGCAGTCTCCTGGAAATGTTTCAGATTGTAATCACACCTATCTGAAAGGCTATCTTTTGCAGTTTTCTGAGATCTGAATAAAGATACTGATATATATAAGTAGTTTATGATACTGGCATATTGTGCAGTTTCCTTGAAATAGATAAATGACACAAAGCAGTATAAATCCTTATAATATGTAGTTTTACAGTGGAGAGGTGACAGAAAGGTTTTGGGTCAACAGAAAAATACTAAAAAAAGAAATGTCATTTTATTTGGGATACGGATATGCTTGAATCTATCTCGTCATGTTTATGTGCTTGTTTCTGTTTTGCTTTCTGTAACTGATAAAAAAAGTGGGTGCAGCATCAATTAAATTTAAAGAATATCTTGTAGCAAGTAATTGTGAATGGAGGGTGCTGGCATTAAAATGCAGCCCTGGTAGATTTGTGCTGAGTTTGCTTTTAAACCTTTGTTGGTTTTTGTGAATACTGTATATTGTATTGTAAAGTAAAAAAAGGAAATTTTAAGTTAAGCTAACGTTTGGTTTTTTCCTGTGACCACATATATGTGTGTGTGCACATGCACACATGCATACATACATATATCGGTATGTATACACACATTCCTGTACACTTACTCATACATGCAGATCAGTGGGTTCTAAAACCCTCTACTGCCGTTTTCTGTGGGGTGTGTGTGACATTTTGCACGCGAAGAAGTCTCCCGGGCCGGCTCTACTGGTTCTTAGAACTGGTCCGAACTGGAAGCAACCCACTGCAGATGCATATACATGCATACATACTTACATACATAAATAATAATAATAACAACAGAGTTGGAAGAGACCTTGGAGGTCTTCTAGTCCAGCCCCTTGCTACACTACTTCAGACAGATGGTTAGCCAACATATGCTTAAGAACTTCCAGTGTTGGGGCATTCACAACTTCTGGAGGCAAGCTGTTCCACTGATTAACTGTTATGACTGTCAGGAAATTTCTCCTTAGTTCTAAGTTGCTTCTCTCCTTGTTTAGTTTTCACCCATTACTTCTTGTTCTACCCTCAGGTGCTTTGGAGAATAGGTTGACTCCTCCTTCTTTGTGGCAACCCCTGAAATATTGGAACACTGCTAACATGTCTCCGCTGTCCTTCTTTTCATTAAACTAGCCGTGCAACTGTTCTTCATAGGTTTTAGCCTCCAGTCCCCTAATCATTTTGTTGCTCTTCTCTGCACTTTTTCTACTACAGTGATCCCTCGAGTTTCGCGATCTCGATCTTAGCGAAACGCTATATCGCGATTTTTCCACCGATGACGTCACTCTCTTCCTTCCTTTCTCATCTTTCTTTCTCTCTCTCTTTCTCTATCTTGCTTCTTCCTCTCTCACACTCTCTTCCTCCCTCTCTCATCTCTTTCTTTCCTTCTCTCTCTTTCTATATCTCTCCCCCTCTTGCTGGCGGGCGGCGGGCGGGCGAGTGGGGGCATCAGCGAGGAGCCGGGGTTTCCCCTTTGCGTGGGCGGCTGGGAAACCCCGATCTTCGTCTGCTTGCTGCTACTGCGCCGAGCAGATCAGCTGCTGGGCGGCCGAAGGAACCTTCCCTGGGTCTTCCCCCTCTTGCTGGCGGGCGGGCGAGCGGCGGGCATCAGCGAGGAGCCGGGGTTTCCCCTTTGCGTGGGCGGCCGGGAAGACCCAGGGAAGGTTCCTTCGGCCGCCCAGCAGCTGATCTGCTCGGTAGCGCAGCAGCAGCGAGGAGCCGAATCGGGGTTTCCCCTTTGCGTGGGCGGCGGGGAACGCAAACTCCACCATCTACGCATGCGCGGCCATAGAAAAAAAGGGCGCGCATGCGCAGATGGTGTTTTTACTTCCGCAACCCTACATCGCGAAAAATCGATTATCGCGAGGGGTCTTGGAACGGAACCCTCGCAATAATAGAGGGATCACTGTATATAGTATTTTCTACACACACACACACACACACACACACACACACACACATTAATCATAGATCATTTAAAACATAGCAGAAAAAGTCTTGAGAGTTAAACTTTACATTTCAAATAAAAAGCTTAATTGTCAAGTTTTTATATTGTAAGCATTTTTTTTATTTTCAGATCATATTTGTCTAATACACTCCATCTTAACAATAAGTATTCCTTTCTATATGACAAAATGTGTACATCCTTTAAGGCAGGATTCTCAAAGGATGTATTTCATCTCTAGGTCATGAGACGGGAAATGGGGGGTCACTAGTGAGTGCTGTCTTTGCTTCTTTCAAAACAGACTTATTGTGTTAGCTTGATGCAAAGCAATGGGACAGTTCCAGGGTTCTGTACGGTGTTTGCTTTTCAAAGGCAGAGTCATATCTGAAGGTGTGAGATTTCTATGGAAAGCTCTGACCCTCAGTTGTGTTTCTCATTTTCAAGGTGACGTGGAGACAAAAGGAAACCAGGTGCAATTATCTCATTGTGGGTATGTTTGAAAACAAGGCACCCAAAGCAAACCCTAGGTCCAAATATTTTGCAAACAAACAGTTTAAGATAACCTTATTTAAAGCAACAGAGCCTTGTGCTCATATACGATACATATAGTTGCATGCATCCATGCATGTAAATTCATATGCAAACAATGTGAGAAACGTATCACCAGTTATTTAATTTTTATTCTTTTATAGTCTGATCTCTTAATTACTCTCAACTTTCTATTAATAGCAATATACTTAGATTTATATACCACTTTACAGTGCTTTACAGCCCTCTCTAAGCAATTTTTCAGAGTCAGCATATTGCCCCCTACAATCTGGGATTTCATTTTACCTATCTTGAAAGGATGGAAGCTTAAACTTGATGAGATTTGAACTGCCAAATGGCAGGCATCTGACAGCAGACATAGCCTGCAGTAGTGCACTCTAACTACTGCACCACCGCAGCTGTTCTTGTTTCATTTGTAACAGCATGTCTGCAACAAAGCAAACTCTAATTTTTGCTAATTTAATGAGAATGTTGTGACTTGAAGAATATAACTTCTTGGATCCTGTTTATTTTGATAGTAACAAAAAAGGCTGTAATTACAGGATTCAGGTTAAAGTGCTAACCTAAACTCAAAAGCCATGGGTTTTGTTCTGTATTTATGATCATACCTTGCCTCATGGCTAAATAGCTGTATTTAGTTGTGACCCCAGATTATAATTGTCAATTGGAGTTGAACTGCTCAACTTGCAGACTCCCTTTTCTCTTTAAGAAAGCTGTATTCATTGTTTAATAGAGTAAGAAAGGGTCTCTATAGATAGGAATATACATTTAAACTTCCAGGTTAGTAGTCACTGGGTTAGCAAGCTATACTGGTAGTCCTTGCTCACTGGTTGTAATTAGGACTGGGAACTCTTATGACTAGATCACACAGTCATATAAGGTGTGTTGTCACATGACTGCATGATTTAAGCTGACAGTACCAGTTGATATTGTTGGGTGAATTCTGAATGGTTGTAGTCTTTCATGATCATAAATCACCATTTGCAAACTCCTGTTGGCTACCCTAATGTATTTACCTGTGAATGGAGAGACAGGTCTGGCTTTTGCTGGGATTCTCTCATCTCCCTGAGATACTTTGTCCTCCTTGCCTCTCCGCTCAGGGACTGAAATCTTTTGGCAAGCAGCTCATCCAGACCCAAGTGGGAGTTCTCTTCGCAAATACAGTGGTAGCTCTACTTATGAACTTAATTCATTCCGTGACCAGGTTCTTAAGTAGAAAAGTTTGTAAGGAGAAGCAATTTTTCCCATAGGAATCAATGTAAAAGCAAATAATGTGTGCGATTGGGGAAACCACAGGGAGGGTGGAGGCCATGTTTCCTCCCAGGAGATTCCTAGAGAGGCCCCACAGAGGCTTCTCCCCACCTTTTCCGGCCCTGTTTTCTCCCAGGAGATTCCTAGAGAGGCCCCAAGGAGGCTTCTCCCTGCCTTTTCTGGTTCCAGTTTCGGAGGCTCGGGTTTATAAGTGGAAAATGGTTCTTGAGAAAAGGCAAACAAATCTTGAACACCTGGTTCTTATCTAGAAAAGTTCATAACATGAGGCATTTGTAGGTAGAGGTACCACTATCACCATTTGCAATTCTAACTGCTGGCTTCCCCATTGAATTTGTGGGGAATCTGGTAGAGGATATTGAAATAGTGATTGCATAGTTGCAGTGTGCTTGGCAACAGATTACAAATACAAACAGGTTGCCAAGCACCCAGATTCTGATTACATGACTATGAACATATGTGCAATCTTTGTGATGGTCAGAAGTAAAGCATCCTTTCTGAGTCTTGTCATTAGTTCAAAACATCATTAAGTCAAAGGTTGTCAGTCAAGGACTATTTAGATGCAGTTTGTCCTCCCAGTGCTGGTGGGGATGTAGTTTTGTCTTGATAGTACCTTGTTTATTGCTTATTTGAGTGTTGACCGCTGGAGAGGACATGTTCTAATATTTTTCTCACTTCCTTAATTTTTTGTTGTCCCTTGTGTGTAATATGGTTTATTTTTCTGTGTCATTAGTGACTGATTTGTCTGAATGTCAAACTGCTGGGAAATATGGTGATGCCATGCTTCTGTAATAGTCTGTTGGATATTTTTTGATGTATGGCAATGTTGTTCTTTTCTTTGTGTTGGTTGTATTGTAGTGAGTTGAAAGGTCAGGCACTTTGTGATAAAATTGCTTGGCTTTCCATGTTGTTGGAAGATGTTATATAAGCTGTTTCCTTTTTCTCTGTTCCTTCAGTGTCTTTGTGCTCTTTTGAATAATATTCTTACACAACTGTTCTCATGGGAGGAGGTTGGGTTGTTTCTTTAGTGATGGACCAGTTGGTTAGTGTGGATTGTTCTTTGAAGATGAATTGTGTTTCCAACTTGCTGTTGTTTTCTCTAGTTGTGAGGACATACGGAAGAGGTAGTGTTGCTGTTTTCTTCCCCTGTGAATTTTATTCCTTTTAAAGATGTTGATTGCTTCATGAGTCTTTTCTATTATGGCAAAGGTATAATTTGCATACAAGATCCAAACTTTCGGTTCTATGTGTGGAAGCACTATAGTTTCGAGATGCTGCATTATAGTCTCTGCTATGAATTTTGAGAGTAGTGATGGGTGTTTTTTTTGATTTATTGGTATATCTGTCCATAAAACTGAAAGTAAGTGATAAGGCAGTGTTTATTTTTTATTTTTATACTATTTCCCCTGCATATATAATATTACAGTAAAACATATATACATGAGATGGTTATGAGTAGATGGGAACATTAGGACAGGGACGGTAGGCATGTTGGTGTGTTTATGCACGCCACTTTTACATGCCATTTTTTAAACAATCTAAAGTTAATGTATTGGGGATTTGGGGAAGAAACCACAGAGTCAGGTCGGGCATTCCCGGCATTGACCACTCTGTTGCTGAAGTTGTATTCTGTAGTGAACAGAGGAGTGAAGAACTCTTCTCGTGAGATATCTCTGGACATTCTCAATTGTATTAATGTCTGATATATAAAGTAGTGCGGATTCCAGACACTTGAGCGGTATTTGAGAATTGGTCTAGCAAATGTTTTGTATGCTCTAGTCAAAAGTACTGTGGTACCTCTACCTAAGAACGCCTCTACTTACAAACCTTTCCAGATAAGAACCTGGTGTTCAAGATTTTTTTGCCTCTCCTCAAGAACCATTTTCCACTTACAAACCCGACCCTTTGAAACTGTAACCGGAAAAGGCAGGGCGAAGCCTCCGTGGGGCCTCTCTAGGAATCTCCTGGGAGGAAACAGGGCTGGCAAAGGGGGGAAGAAGCCTCCGTGGGGCCTCTCTAGGAATCTCCTGGGAGGAAACTGTCTCCACCCTCCCTGTGGTTTCCCCAATCGCATGCATTATTTGCTTTTACATTGATTCCTATGGGAAAATTTGCTTCTTCTTACAAACTTTTCTACTTAAGAACCTGGTCACAGAACAAATTAAGTTCATAAGTAGATGTACCACTGTACAATATTACCAGAGAAGAAGCAAGATTAGGTTAACTCAATGCCTTTTTGGCAATGTTGTTACAGTGGGCTCTGGCACTTAGACCTTTAGAGATGAATAGTACTCCATGGTCTTTAACAGAGATTAACAGATGATGGTAATTATTGGATTTATATGCTACTCAGACTCCAGTTACTATCTTTCCTTTAACTGCTTCTCTGCACTTACATTTTTGGAAGTTGGATGGCTCTCAATAATCTGGGTTAAATACATAGTTTTCATGGTTAATCACGAGCTCCTGAAATGCCTTTGACGTTAAGCCCAGGGCAGGTAGTTTAAAGTCCCTCATTGCCATAGGCCTGGGCAATTCCATATCTCTCCCCCCCCCACCTGACATAGTATGGAAGAGCTCCAGTAGGCAAGCCACTATATATATAGCAGGGAAGTGCATATGATACCATCTGTTCCTACAAGGCTGACTATACAAGCAGGGTCTCTCTTATATCTAGTTTATCTGCTTGGCAGTGCCTATAAGCATCTCCAAGGACTCTGGAATGCTAATGGTCACTCCACCTGCCTGGAGTCACGGCTGGTGGCATATTTGTAATCAATTGGTCACATTTTAAAGAAGGGATTACCCCATCTGCACCCAACCATGTTTTTGCAAAATACACCAGCTTGGCTCTCCCCTGCACTATTCAATCATGGACGAGGGAAGCCTTATTAGAGAATGACATGGAATTGAGTAGCATCAGCCAGGGATTCTGGCCACTGAAAGTCAGATGATCAGGCTTTGGGAATAAGTATAGGAGGCTGGAATGTGGAATTAGTATAGCATGCTGAGTCCATTTTCCCCAAGAGTGGTCCACTTCCTATGCTCCACCATAGCCCTCTGTATCCATTATCTGTCACAATAACTTGCTCTTTCTTCCATACACTTATCAGCTCCCTCCTGACCACTGTCATTCCACTCTCCAGTCAAAACATTTCATGTTATTACCTGGTAACACAACCAACAAAGTGGATTATCAGATCTGATCTTTAAGGTGCTTCTGTCCAGCACTCAGTTCCTAATAGCAGGTCTTCCCTCTCACCACTCATAAATGTATCAGATGCCTTATCCACCCAATATGTTCTCACTATTTATTTATTTTATTTATTCGATTTTTATGCCGCCCTTCTCCTTAGACTCAGGGCGGCTTACAACATGTTAGCAATAGGACATTTTAACAGAGCCAGCATATTGCCCCCACAATTTGGGTCCTCATTTTACCCACTTCGGAAGGATGGAAGGCTGAGTCAACCTTGAGCCGGTGATGAGATTTGAACCACTGACCTGCAGATCTACAGTCAGCTTCAGTGGCCTGCAGTACAGCACTCTACCTCCTGCGCCACCCCGACTCATCTATGGTAGCTAGATATCCACAATCCCAAGGAACATCATTATCTCCCTAGTCTCCAAAAATTTTTTGATGGTGGTGGTGGTGGTGAGAAAGGAAAGATATCTACACTCCAGCCACCACCAATATCTTAAGCCACTAAGCATCTCTCCTTTCAGATTTCACAACTTCTATTAAAGCCGAGGTGGCGCAGCAGGTAGAGTGCTGTACTGCAGGCCACTGAAGCTGACTGTGGATCTGTAGGTCAACGGTTCAGATCTCATCACCGGCTCAAGGTTGACTCAACCTTCCATCCTTCCGAGGTGGGTCAAATGAGGACCCGGATTGTGGGGACAATATGCTGGCTCTGTTAAAAAGTGCTATTGCTAACATGAGTCTAACAAGAAGGACAGCATAAAAATAAATATTCTTTTTGTCAGACACTATTTCAGAACAAAACTCTGGAACTGCTGAAAGGTGACACACGCAGCACATATTTGGGTTTCTTTGACTGTCACTCCTGCTTGCAATAACACAGGGCCATTCTCAATATGATAGGCTTCATGACAGTCATAGAAAAATAAACCAGGCCTCTTGCTGATGCACTGGCTGTTCCAGTTGAATGCAGCCCTGTCAACTAGGTGTCTATACAGTATTGTTCAAAATAACGAAGGCAGGTGTCCCCTTCAGAAGCAGATCTGGCCAGACATGACGTAATGGTATTGAGATGACCCGGGGCGTGCCACAAAAGGCAACACAGCCAGAGAATAAGTAATAGTCCCTTTATTAGCTCCAAGCTTGCCCCCAACGTCCCTTTTACTCTTCGGTCTGGAGAAGAACTCACCCACAAACCGAAAAGCAGGATAGGGAGTTAATCCAGTCAGCAAGATAAGGAGTTCCAGAATTAAAGTAGCACGGCAGTAAATCAAACCAGTTGGGAGGATGCCAGGAATTCAGATAAAGCGGTGACCATGAACATGACCTCAGCATTTGTTCCAGACAACCCCCCCCCCCCCATTTGCTTCTCTTTTTAAATTTTGTCTCCAGGTGTGTCTTGAGGAGGGAATTGGGGCCTTTTCCTCCCTTGTAAGCTACACAACCCATGTTGCTCTCTTCTCCATTCCTCCCTGCCTGCCCTAGGGTGAGGAGGGGATGGGCCTTAGAACCCCCTCTCCCTTGTTCCACCTCTCCCCTGCTCCGCCCAGCCTGACTTTGCCCTTCCCCAGTTTCCTCCACAGCCAGTGGCTCACTCTCTGTAGGCCAGACCTGGGTAAGATGCGGCCCGAGGGCCGGATGTGGCCCGCCCGCTGTCTGTGACCGTCCCATGGAGGTTTGTCCAACTTTTCTAGATAAGAACCGGGAGTTCAAGATTTTATAATGTATAATTTAATTTATAACTTATAATTTATCATTTATAATTTATAATAATTTTATAATAATTTATAATTATAATATAATTAACTCAGTTCTACCCAATAATATACAGTATTGGGTAGAACTGAGTTAATTATTTTTTTATTTTTTTATTTTATTTTTTTATTTATTCGATTTTTATGCCGCCCTTCTCCTTAGACTCAGGGCGGCTTACAACATGTTAGCAATAGCACTTTTAAAAAACAGAGCCAGCCTATTGCCCCACAATCCGGGTCCTCATTTTACCCACCTCGGAAGGATGGAAGGCTCAGTCAACCTTGAACCTGTGATGAGATTTGAACCGCTAACCTACAGTCAGCTTCAGTGGCCTGCAGTACAGCACTCTACCTTCTGTGCCACCCCGGCTCTTAATTATTAATTCCATTAGTTATATTATATATTATATTATATTAGTCCGGCCCTCTAAAACCATCCCAATTTCTCATGCGGCCCTATGGCAAAATTAATTGCTCATGCCTGATGTAGGCTGTTCCTCTTCCATCTCAGAGTCGGACTCCTACAGGGGCATGACAGGCATCTATCTTGCATCATCCCAACTTGTAGCATGCCTCTTTCACACATACCTGAATCCACATGATGTTTTTCAGAAACACTCCTGCATCCTCTCCAGCCTCTGTTACTATGAAATCTAGAGAGATAAACCTACAATTGGACTGTAGTGGTGGATTGTTGATATGCATGTATGGTCAGTAATGTAAATTGGTTTCTTTTTCACCAGTTAAGGAGAAGGAAGTAAACTTTCAAGTAACCTACTCAAATGTGGCCTGCATTTATGACTACAGCATGTCTGCAGAGAGAGGCGGCATACAAATCCAATAAATAATAAATAATAATAATGTCATTCAACTCTCCCACCTGCTTATGCTGCCCCCCTGCCCTGTTGGCTATCTGCAAAGGCATCTCTGTGGCAGGCCAAAGTCTCCAACTCAAAAAATGATGAGGACAAGAGATGAACCTTAATTTGGGTGGAGAACTTTAGGAAAAGTTAGTATCGGGTTGATTTCAGTTTGTAACCAAACTTGATTCTGACAATAAATCGGAACTTGGAAGAAGGCCAAGATCTGGACTCTTGATTTATTTCTTGGATGTTAATTGGAACACTGACACGCTGCTCTTTTGGTCATCTGGTTCTTACTGGCGTTGTCTGTCCTTTCTGTCCCTCACTGACTTTTGCGCCACTGGCGACAGAAGGAAGAAGTTGGTAAAAGTCAGTGGAGGGAGAGTGGCAGGGGTATGCTAGCACAGAGACATTTAGATGGGGGATGAGGATGAGTTTCTAGCACCAAGGGGGCGTTGGACTGGAAAGGATTGGGAACCACTGGTCTAAACTATCTCTTCAGCAATGTTAGGATGCTACAAATAATATTGTGTGCATATTCTTAGCTACTAAATTGTCTTGGAAAATTTTCTTTAATGTTACTTTTTAATGCAATTCCCCAAATGTCTACTTTTCAATCAATCACAATCTGAAATTTCTTAGATTGCTCTGGTTGTAGTGTGCCACTTTCAATATTATATGAAGTTTCCTTGCATGTACAGTGTTCCCTCGATTTTCGCGGGGGATGCGTTCCAAGACCACCCGCGAAAGTCGAATTTCCGCGAAGTAGAGATGCGGAAGTAAATACATTATTTTTGGCTATGAACAGTGTCACAAGCCTTCCCTTAACACTTTAAATCCCTAAATTTACAATTTCCCATTCCCTTAGCAACCATTTAGATTATTACTCACCATGTTTATTTATTAAAGTTTATTAAAAAAATATTATTAAAGGCGGACAAAAGTTTGGCAATGACATATGATGTCATTGGGCGGGGAAAACCGTGGTATAGGGAAAAAAATGCGGAGTATTTTTTAATTAATATTTTTGAAAAACCATGGTATAGACTTTTCGCGAAGTTCGAACCCACGAAAATCGAGGGAACACTATAGTTGCATTTGGATTTCAGTCCCTGAATTAATATGGTTTATCATTTATTGTGATCACTTATGACAATGTATACATGTGTTGCTCCCAATGATTGTTTTAGTTCAGCTTTAGGTGGACAGTTGGGTAGACAATTGATCTTGAGGCAGCAGTTGTAAACTGTCTTTATTTTCCAAAGCCTATGTTTTTGAAATAAAGGAAATACACTTAAACAAGTTACTCAGTCACCCTTTTGCAACTAACTACTGCCCTCGCATATCACCTGACAAATTTAACTTCTTTTTAACACTTTCTATTGAGGCATGTAAGTGAGCATACATTTACAGAAATAAAATTTGCTGTCTGATTAATGAAATGCAGCCACAAGTTCATTTGTACATTAGATTGGTGTTTTATTCCCCCTACCCCTATGATGACATGTCATTTTTCTTTCTTTTTAAAGTTGGATTTGAAGACTATGGACCGGATTGTGAGAGCATGAGGATAACTGCTTTCCTAGACATTCCAGGGCAGGATAACTTAACTCCACTTGGGCGTTTAGAAAAATATGCTTTTAGTGATAATATATTTAACAGGTAATATAGAAAATAACTATTACCATTTTTTCATGAAACTGGGATAGGCAATTAATGCTGTTTGGATATTTTGAATAACTTTTGGTTTAGATCCTTTTGGCTATGCTTTCTGGAGCTGATGAAAGTTGGCCCAGATATTTGAAGGATACGAGGTGTTTTTCTCTTTCATGGGCCAACTATGTTTTAGATCATGTTATAAATGCATTGTTTCAAATAAAGTACAGTGATACCTCGTCTTACAAACGCCTCGTCATACAAACTTTTCGAGATACAAACCGGGGGTTTAAGAATTTTTTGCCTCTTCTTACAAACTATTTTGACCTTACAAACCCACCGCCGCCGCTGGGATGCACCACCTCTGGACTCCCGTTGCCAGCGAAGCACCTGTTTTTGCGCTGCTGGGATTCCCCTGAGGCTCCCTTCCATGGGAAACACCACCTCTGGACTTCCGTGTTTTGTGATGCTGCAGGGGAATCCCAGCAGTGCAAAAACGGGCACTTTGCTGGCAACGGAAGTCTGGAGGTGGGGTTTCCCAACGAGGGGAGCCTCTGTGAAATCGCTGCATCGCAAAAACACAGAGGTCCAGAGGTGGGGTTTCGAGGACTTTGGTGTTTTTGTGATGCTGCGATTTCACTGATGCTCCCTTCACTGGGAAACCCCACCTCCGGACTTCCGTTGCCAGCGAAGCGCTCATTTTTGCACTGTTGGGATTCCCCTGCTGGGATTTCCCTGCAGCATCACAAAAACACGGAAGTCCAGAGGTGGGGTTTCCTATGGAGGGGAACCTCAGGGGAATCCCAGCAGCACAAAAATGGACACTTCGGCTGGCAAAAGGGATGAGTTTGGGGCTTGCACGCATTAATCGCTTTTCCATTGATTCCTATGGGAAACATTGTTTCGTCTTACAAACTTTTCACCTTAAGAACCTCATCCCGGAACCAATTAAGTTTGTAAGACAAGGTATCACTTAGAGAAAGTTTTGAAATCTAAAGAAGGGAATTGTATACAGGTATTCCTTGTTTAATGACCAAATTGGCACTTGCAGTTCTGTTCCTAAGTGGGAAATTTTGTGATCACAACAGGCTTACGATCTCACTTCAGTTGTTAAAAAAGAAGTACTGAAACTGAAGTTGTTAAGAAAACATCACGACAGAGATTTGATTTTAATTCTGCCTCCTCTATTAACTCAACTTTTCTCTAGCCAACTATAAAAATTCACAAATAGCACTTGTGTCCCTTTGGGATACTGTAATCGTCACCAAATGCAAGATTGGTCACAGGTTTTTTTAAAATAACATTGTTGTAACTTCAAATACTTGCAGAATGAGGAAATTGGTATATGAGGATTACCTGTATAATAAATGAACGACATGGTATATTATCTCTGGTAATAAACAGTAGTACCAGAACAAAATGGGAAAAATTGTTTTGACATTACAGCAATATTGCTTTGATAATTAATAACTACGATAATTAATAACATCATTGCAAAATTCTACTATTTCTTTCTTTCTTTGATTAGAAGTAGGATACCCATTTAATTACTTTAATTATTAATCTTTTTTGTCTAGGTCTTAAATGTGCATGTTCTGTGATTTATATGGACACATCCATGTGTGCTGAAATGAAGGAATCTTACTTTACTTTGCATGCTGAAAGAAGGGAGAAAAATACTCTAAAACAGTGATTTTCAACCTTTTTTGAGCCGCGGCACATTTTTTATATTTACGAAACCCTGGGGCACATTGGTTGGGGGGAGTGTGGGGGGTAAAAAAAGTTTGGACAAAAAAATTATCTCTCTCTCTTCCTTTCGGTCTATTTCTCTCTCCCTTGCTCTTTCTCTCCCTTCCTTCTTTCTCTCTCCATCCCTCTTTCTTTCTCTTCCGTCCTTCCTCTCTTTTTTGCTCTCTCTCTCTTCCTCTCCCTCCCTCCCTCCCTCCCTCCCTCCCTCCCTCTATGTCTTTCTCTCTCCTTCCCTCCCTCTCTCTTTCTCTCTCTCTCTCTCTCTTGCTTTCTTTCTCTTGTTCTCTTTCTCTCTCTCTTGCTTTCTCTCTCTCTCTTGTTCTCTCTCTCTCGCTCTTTCTCTCTCTTGCTTTCTTTCTCTTTTGCTTTCTTTCTCTCTCTGAGCTTCGCGGCACACCTGACCTTGCCAAACGGCACACTAGTGTGCCATGGCACACTGGTTGAAAAACACTGCTCTAAAGCTTGCCACGTCACGTTTCTGACAGGCGACGTTTTGCGACATTTTTTTCCCTTTGCAAAACTGGAGTGCGCGTGGCCTGCACATAATACATCCAGCCTATGGACCACCAGTTTGACACCCCTGCTCTAAAAGCTAGAATTCAATAGTTACCATTTTAGAAGCTTTCTCGGCTTATCTCTCAGTTTAGCATTCCTTTAGGATTTTTTTAAAAGGAGACTTTGATTTCCAGCCAGTATTGCTTTGTATGTTATCCTCTGCCAGCAATTCTCTGAGTAATTTGGAAATGTGGATGATTCCTACAGGAGACTCCCCTCTGTGTTGAACATAAATAAAACATATTTGCAGTTGAATTAGACCCGTTGTTAGTTTGTTCACAAAGCTGTAATTATGAATTCATATTTGAAAACAATAACCACATGTGTATATCTGTTGCGATTGCAGGCAAATAATTGCCAGGGGTCTACTTGACGTCTTTCGAGATTTCAATCATAATGAGGAAGATTTCCTGACAGTTATGTCAATAGTGGTCCGGCTATCTGAAGATACAGGTGATTCTTCTGGTCTTTATACTCTCATTAATTAAAAATGTGTTCTCTGCATTAGCGTATTTGAGTATAAACTTGTTCATATGGAATCTAGCTTATCACTATAATCATTGATAGCGTTTTACAGATTTTGAGAAGCAGCTTTCTCTACATAATAATGGACATCGAAGGGGGAAAAAAAGAATTATTTTACGTAATTTGTGGTGACAGTAATTATCAGCATCTCTAAAAAGCCTTGTAAATTCCCAATGATAATTTGCATAGCTTATTTCCAGTTTGTAGGCTACAAAGGTATTATGCCAACATGAAATCTTAAACTCCTGAGATTTCCAGATGTTTTTCACATTTTTGCTTGAAATCTCAAGAGATTTTGTTGTTCATGGAGAGACTATGAGAAAGTGATAAATTACTAAAATTGTGGTGAAGGAGGGAGTGATTTCTTCATATAATTATTACATTATTTTTTTCTATTTTTTAATCAGTTTATAATGCAATCAATATAAGGTGCATATAAACTATTTTCAGTTCCATTGCCTTTCATATCAGATCCTATATTTCTGGAGAAAGCATGAGAAAAAACCCCAACCACATGTAGTATTGGACAGGAATAGCTCCTCTGTAAAGAAGTATTATGGTATTTGGAGCTGTTTAGCTTAAAAGTAGTTTTGTAAAGGAGGGAATAGTTTAGAGAAATAATCATACAGGATGTGAAAAATATTGATAGAGACAATCCCCCCTCCCTTTCAGAATATTAGCATTGGAATCAACTATTGAAATGAATGAAAATCCTGAACAGTATAAATTATTTTACTTTTCTCTACTTTTTACACTATTAGTACAGTAGTTAAACTGTAAAAATTGCAACTAGCAGATAATGTGATGTCCATCTAATAATTTAAATAGCATTAAAAGATAACTAGAAAAATTCATGGAACACTGTTTTTAATACTATATGCTGCCTTTTTTTAAAATTTGGAGGCATTATGCTTAATGTTAGTGTCAGGGAGAAAAGTGAATGAAGTTTACTATTTGTTGGCTTCCTAGATCAGAAGCCTTCAAACTTGGCAACTTTAAGACTTGTGGATTTCAACTCCAAAAATTCTCCAGCCAAAATTCTGGCTGGAGAATTCTGGGAGTTGAAGTCCACAAGTCTTAAAAATTGTCAAGTTTGATGGCCCCTGTCCTAGATCCATCTTCTCAACTGCTAATGGGATACAGAATGTTGGCTTAATTCCAAAAGTATCTTAATTTTTTTTAAAAATTTAATTTCTAGAACCTACCGTCCGGACAGAATTAATGGAACAGATACCACCTATTGCCATTTTTCTACAGGAGAGTAGGCCAAACTTTCCTGCAGCATTTTCTGAATACCTTATGCCTATAGTGGTGAGATACCTAACAGATCCAAATAATCAGGTATTGTTTTCTGAATGGAATGTACTGTATTGTTCATTCAGTTGTGGAAATTTTTTTCTTGTAATATTCAGTTAGATAGTTTGATTTTGTTTGATATGCAATGTGATTTGTTCTTATATGTTCCCTTAGCCTTTTGTGACATAGCTTTGAAGATACATTAAGAGCATTTTCTTTCTATTCTAGATTAACCATACATTATTATTATTATTATTATTATTATTATTATTATTATTAATTAGATTTGTATGCCGCCCCTCTCCGTAGACTCGGGGCGGCTCACAACACAATAAAAACAGTTTATAACAAATCTAATAATTTACAATATAAAATATTAAAAAACCCCATTATTAAACAAACATACACACAAGGTATAATACCTAAATCTATATGAACTGTGTTTAATCCTAATTATGTTTTATTGGAAAGAACCAACACTTTATAACATAAGATTAAAAACATAAAGCCAGTTCATACTTAACATTACACTTACTGCTTCATATTATTTAAGTCATTTATTTCCAATAGGGCATCCAAAACAGTTTAATTTTTAACAGTTGATGGAAGGCCAGTCTAATTTTGGGACGCATCCACAATGGGATGAGGGGAGATTGCAATAGAGTATCTTGCTTGTCATCCCCATACTCTTTCACCTCTGTTACGTGAGGGACCATTAAAAACATTAACAGAAAGTTTATAGTTCAGGAATTGGGTAGACGAGGTCTAGAGGAGGTAAAGCTGTAAGTACCACAATTGTGTTCTGAGAATTTCCAGCTTAATAAAACCAAATTAGTATGTTCTGCCCTTCTCCCAAAAATCCAGCCTGTGGATAAAACATGCCTGCCCATAAAACCATTTTCTCTCTCTCAAAAGTAATGCCATGATGTATAATTTTGCAATAATAAGATTATAACAATGGAACTTAAATGTTAACGCAGGAAATTTAATCAATTTCATGTATATTGGTCATAAAATATTATTCCCTAATATATTATTATTTCTCCTTTGCACATTGTTAGGTCAGAAAAGCAAGCCAGGATTCACTGCTAATATTACTGGATCAACAACTTATTGCTCAACATGATATTGAAAATAAGGTGTGTCCAATTCTTTTGGAGCTTTCTGCTCCAGAAAGTGATGATGAATACAAGGTGGAGGCAGTCAATGTAGGTATCTCATATATTGTGATTTTTTAAATTATTATTATTATTATTATTATTATTATTATTATTATTATTATTATTAATTAGATTTGTATGCCGCCCCCTTTTCTTAATTGATAATAGGGGGATTTATCTAGTATTTTAATGTCATTTATATAATTACGCAAAACAATATTAATTAAATTTCACCTTTGTTTTTGGTATATTCAGCAGTTTTCCAAATATTGACCTCTTTTTATGCCATTTGAACAGGAATGTGTTCAATTTATTTTGGTGTCAGTAGAGACTTCATTCAAAATTTCATTCAACCAAATGAATAATTTTGCATTTCTTAAAAAATTGGAACGGTATCTGTTCCTAAAGCTTGAATAATAATAATAATAGAATTCTTTATGGGCCAAGTGTGATTGGACACATAACGAATTTGTCTTGGTGCATATGCTCTCAGTGTACATAAAATAAAATATAGATTTGTCAAGAAACATGTGGTACAACTCTTAATGATTGTCATAGGGTTCAAATAAGCAATGAAGAAACAATATTAATACAAATCTTAGGATACAAGCAACACGTTATAGTCAGACACTCTTAAGTGGGAGGAAAAGGATGATAAGAATGATGAGAAAAAACTAGTAGAAATAGTAAATATAAATCCAATAAATTGAATTGAATAAATTGAATTGAAAAGTGCAGACTTAGTAAAAAGTTTGACAGTGTTGAGGGAATTATTTGTTTAGTAGAGTGATGGCGTTCAGGGAAAAACTGTTCTTGTGTCTAGTTGTCTTGGTGTGTAGTGCTCTGTAGCGATGTTTTGAGGGTAGGAGTTGAAACAGTTTATGTCCAGGATGTGAGGAGTCAGTAAATATTTTCACAGCCATCTATTTGACTCGTGCAGTATACAGGTCTTCAATAGAAGGCAGGTTGGCAGCAATTGTTTTTTCTACAGTTCTGATTGTCCTCTGAAGTCTGTGTCGGTCCTGTTGGGTTGCAGCACCAAACCAGACACGAGATGAAAAACTATTTTTTCCTATATCAGGCTTGGTCATTTTATAGCCAGCAGATCAGAATTCCCCAACCTTTATGGCTGGTGGGCTAAGGGGTAAGGAACAGGTGCCTTTGTGAGCGCAAGCGTCCATGTGAACAGGACTGTAAGCGCCTGCGCAGTGTTCGTGCCCGAACATGACTCGCTGTGACGCTTCCGCAGCCCAGTGGCCAAGAGGCCACAGCTTGGCAGTGGGCCACGGTCTACAGGTTGGGATCCCTGTGGTAGATGGTCCCAATCCAGCCCATATCATCAGTGGGAACAGAACATTGGCATGGGTGGCATTGGCAGGGGTAGGGCAGCAGCGGAGGTAGGGTAGCATCCCTCCACAACAGTCCAAGTTTCTCAGGTGGCCCCTTGGGAAAATTAATTGCTCGCCCCTGTTCTATATCATAGGAAATTTTAGAACAAAGGAGGCTTTTGTGCCTAAGCAAGCAGAAGAAATGTTTACAGCTGCTATTGTTGTTTCCTATATTTTCAGTCTTCAGTCAGCTTCTATTCGTGATGACTTCAAGGATATACAACAGTACAAAATGATCCCCCCTCTTTCCCCCTCAGTCAGACACTGTGTGATTTATACTTTATTTTCTCCCATTGACACTTTATTTTTCAACAAACACTGTTCTCCAAATTGCTTACAATCAAAAGCCATATAAAAGTATAATACGATTAGGGATGTGTTGAGCTAATGGCTAATGGCGGTCTCTTCTAGGTTTCTGGCTTCTGTCAGTGAGACAAACCAGATTTTCTCCTTCCTTCCAAAGAGGAAAACCACAAACACACAGAGTCATGGTTAATGTAAAAACGTCAGTACACAAAGAGCAGCTTTATTTTTGCTGGATGCAATCTGTTGTTGGTGGAATTCTTTGATTGTTTATTCTATTTATAACAGGGGTTTCCAGTCTTGGTAATTTTAAGACTTGTGGACTTCAGCTATCAGAATTCCTCAGCCAGCTTTGAAGTCCACAAGTCTTAAAGTTGCCAAGGTTGGAGACCCTAATTTATAGCACTTCTGGTATGAGATCAACTAGATGTAGTCACTGTTTGTTTAAAGGAATTGTGTTTATGTATTGTATCTGATTCTGATTCTATGATGGCATGCCTTAATAGAATAGAATTGAATTGAATTGAATTGAATTGAATTGAATTTTTATTGGCCAAGTGTGATTGGACACACAAGGAATTTGTCTTGGTGCATATGCTCTCAACGTACATAAAATAAAATATACATTTGTCAAGAATCATGTGGTACAACACTTAATGATTGTCATAGGGGTCAAATAAGCAATGAAGAAGCAATATTAATAAAAATCTTAGGATATAAGCAACAAGTTGCAGTCATACAGTCAACATGGGAGGAAATGGGTGATAGGAATGATGAGAAAAACTAGTAGAATAGAAGTGCAGATTTAGTAGAAAGTCTGATTGTTGAGGGAATTATTTCTTTAGTAGAGTGATGGTGTTTGGAAGAAAACTGTTCTTGTGTCTAGTTGTCTTGGTGTGCAGTGCTCTGTAGCGACATTTTGAGGGTAGGAGTTGAAACAGTTTATGTCCAGGATGTGAGGGGTCAGTAAATATTTTCCCCACCTATGCGCCTGGTGAATTTTATTCTTGAACCCTAATACTTCTCCCAAGCGAGCTACATATTTTAATAATTTTTTTAATAAAAATGATAAAAATAAAAAATGATAAAATAAAGAAAAAAATGATTCCCCCCCCCCTCTCTCAATAGATAATCTGCAAAATGGCATCTATGGTGAACAAATCTACTCTTGAGCGCTTGCTGCTTCCTCGATTCTGTGAGCTTTGCAGTGATGGGAAACTCTTTCAAGTTCGGAAGGTTAAGATTTGTTGATTTTATACTAGTTTAATTATCTGCATTGGAACATGCCTAGTAACATTTTATTAAATTAAATTAACCTGTAAGTACTATTGGAACCCACCCACCCCAATTTTAAATTTTTTTATACGTAAGTGCCAAAACAAGTGTCTCTTGTTTTACATTTAAACTGCCACTCTCATTAAAGTGGCAGTTACGAAATATAATTGACACACTAGCACCATCTAAAATCAACCGTAGCCAATACAAATCAAGTGATGCAACCTTGAAGGGCTTATTGTTATAAATACTGTATTCTAATGGGGCTAACTGAGATTAGATGCACATACATGATGCATACAAGAACTGTTTGATAAAAGTACAGAACATGATTATATCCAAGTGTTCGGAAACTTCAGATCGTGCAGAATGCAGCTGCGAGAGCAATCACGGGCTTTCCCGAAAACGCCCATGTAACACCAACACTCCGCAGTCTGCATTGGTTGCCGATCAGTTTCCGGTCACAATTCAAAGTGTTGGTCATCACCTATAAAGCCCTTCATGGCACCGGATCAGGGTATCTATGAGACCGCCTTCTGCCGCACGAATCCCAGCGACCAGTTAGATCCCACAGAGTGGGCCTTCTCCGGGTCCCGTCAACAAAACAATGTCGTTTGGCGGGGCTCAGGGGAAGAGCCTTCTCTGTGGCGGCCCCGGCCCTCTGGAACCAACTCCCCCTGGAGATTAGAATTGCCCCCACCCTCCTCGCCTTTCGTAAGCTCCTTAAAACCCACCTCTGCTGTCAGGCATGGGGTAACTGACATATTCTTTCCCCCTAGGCCTTTACAATTTATGCATGGTATGTTTGTTTGTATGTATGTTTAGTTTTACAATAAGGGTTTTTTAGCTGTTTTTAGTATTGGATTTACATGCTGTTTTTTATTACTGTTGTTAGCCGCCCCGAGTCTACGGAGAGGGGCAGCATACAAATCCAATAAATAAATAAATATATAAATGACTCCTATGTGTTTTACTTTACGATATAAATCCCACTATTCTGTGTTCCCATTTTGACCTGTGAAGCAAGTAACATAAACATAGCATTTTAATCATGAGACACATTTTCCCATCATCACTCTCCTCATCCCTCCCCTGTGCATGTTTTTGGTGTAGCATTCAGTTTTTGTTTATGAAGGTCCATAATTAAGCATGTTTGTATAACGAAACACAAAGTAGATTAACATTATGGCAGCAACAAAGAAGCATTGTGTTTCTTTCTTTTGCTTTAGGTCTGTGCAGCCAGCTTTGGTGATATATGCAGCGCAGTTGGGCAGGAAGCCACGGAAAATTATTTGGTATGTTAAAATCCGAGAGTCATGTTACACGTCTTGGAATTTCATGCTGTTAGCACCCTATGTCATATAAAGGATATCAGATTAATGTATTCTGTGTGTATACAAAGCATTCAGCTCCTCTGAAATCCTTGGATTAATGGGAAAACTTTACTGGAGACTCCTGCTTCCAGTAATTGCCAGACCTTAATACATGACAGTACTATAGAATGCAAAGTTGACTACAACTTGTTCGATTTAGCTGAACAAATATATATTTTCTCCACTATTAAGTAATATTCATTGCTTCCCAAAATATGTCTTCATTTTAAAATGTTGTTCTTGAGTTTCAGCCATGGCTGAACAAAATTATTGCCAGAAAAAAAAAGTTTCATTTTGTTGACCCCAAATATTATTCCTAAATTCAGAAAAGAAAGCAGCTCTTTTAATTTAATTTTTCTGATTTAATTCAAATTTTCTAATTGCTGAAGCTTGCAAGATACTGATGGGCTGTATGTTGGCCATTCTAGTCCATTAAGGAAACATTTTTTCCCCCTTCCAACTTGGTGCTTATAAATTCTACACACACACCCTTCCTGTTTTTCCTCTCTTCAGGCTAAAACTGCAGTATGCTTGATCTTTAGTTAGATATGAAAACTTAATTTTACAAGGTTAATCCTTCAGTGTTAACATTCCTTAGCTTTGCTAAAGGGACATACATATTTTAGAAGTTCTGCTGTCAGCTTCTTATTACAGACTCAAGGAACTGAGCTTTCCGTTATAGCATTATTTGATTAGAAGTATGAATTGCACTAATACAATGTCAACTAAGTATAAGACTAAGTTGAACGTGCATGTTTTCATTCATTTGTGATTAAATCATTCAATAAATAATTTACTCTTTGCTACAAACTACTAAATGAATGTTTTACCTGCTAATTTGATCAGTATTTGTAAGTAAACATTTTCCAAGTAGACAAGATAATATATACAAACAAATCAATTGTTCGGCTGTGTCTTTATTTTGGCAGATTCCAAAGTTTTTTGAACTCTGCTCTGATAACATTTGGGGTATGCGGAAAGCTTGCGCTGAATGCTTTATGGCTGTCTCCTGTACCATTTCTCCTGAGGTTCGGAGGACCAAACTGTCTCCCCTCTTCATCGGTCTCATTAGTGATCCTTGCAGATGGGTAAATAGAGTCAAATTATTCACCTTAAAAATTGTGATTCTATAAAAGCAGAAAATCTTTATTTGGTAAATCCAAAAGAATATTTTGTAAAATGCTGTGTATGGTCATGCTTTGATTTAATAGCAACATTGTTAGCCCCTATCAGGATCTTCTATATCTCTAAAATAAACTCAAGTAGTTTCCATGTATTAAAACTCAAAGGAACTACTGTTTGGGCAAATAGATAACTTTTTGTTCAATTTTGTATGCATGCTTGCCTCCTTAAATTTTGAACAGGTGAGCTTAAATCAGTTGTTCACTGCAAGCAATATTGCAGATTTGGGGAAATATTCTGATCTTTTTCATTATAATAATTTATCACTCAATTTTTCCTCTAGTCTTTAAAAAAATTGTAAAAATACAGCAGAGCTCAGTGCAACTGAAGTGCCAAGGAGGTAGAGGTATTATGATTGATGTTAGGCAAAATTAATTCCAAACAAAGCTGTCTATTAATAAAGGCTAGATTTTTTTGCAATTGTCCTTTTCTTTTCTTTTGGTCATGGCCTGCAGCGTTAAAAATAAAATATGCGTATTTGAAGCAGTTATACTGTTCCTATTAATATTGATTGAATATATACCATCACGTTGATGTCAGCACTTAGCAACCACAAAATGGATTTTCTCCTGGAGGATCTGTCCACAAACTGGTCCTTCAGGTTTTCTAGCAGTTGTCTGGTTCTTCTCTTTCTTTTTATCACACTAATACAGCGAAATTATAATATTTCTCTTCTGCAGAAACTGAGCATCTGTTCCCTAGAGTTTATGGATTTTGTAACAAGACCAAATAAGTGACATAAAGATGCCAATCTGAATTGATGATTTCACTTTTGAATTACATGTAATTCATGAACCTTTAACTTTAATAGCAAACAGTATCAGTGCAATTATAGCTATATATATAAAAGCCAAATTCCATTCATGTATCATCACAAAATCTCTAGAACTATAAAGCCTACAAACTTGGCCTGTATGTTCCTCTTGGCTTCTAGGTGCCTGCTAAGAAAGGATTTTTTGAAATGACCATCAGATCTTTAGTTATTTTTAATATTATTATTAATACACTCTGATGCTAAGGAGTTAGATGTTCTACTTCTCCTTCCCACCTAAAAAGAACTCTGTTCCAACTGCCGGTGGGCGTGGCCAGTGCGTGACTCATCCAGCCTGCAGGCTGGGAATTTAGACCAGGGATCCTCAAACCTGGCAACTTTAAGACTTGTGGACTTCAACTCCCAGTATTCTCCACCCAGGGAGTTGAAGTACACAAGTTGCCAAGTTTGAAGATCTCAAGTTTAGACAGTCTAGCCCATGCTAAGGAATTCAGTTTCGTAGCGAAGCGCGGGTATCCAACTACTAGTTCTCTTATATTTTCAATATTCTAGGTTCGTCAAGCTGCTTTCCAATCACTTGGTCCTTTCATTTCTACTTTTGCAAACCCTTCCAGTGCTGGTCTTTACATTCGAGAGGATGGGACGCTCAGCATCCGGCCTTGCAGTCCATGCCCAGACCACTGTGCAAATTTAAAGCGATCCAGGTATAGTGGTTCGGCATTAAGGGTAACTGGGTAGCTTGAAACTAAAACTGATCCAATTGAGAAATCATTAATAGGGTTATTGCATTTCTCAGGATGAAAGGATTCTGTTTTTGACAACTCAAAATTCAATATTCATTTCAAAAAGTATTTTATGTAATAAAAAATTATTTCCACCAGCTTTATAATTATAAGAAGTGTGCAGTGATTTACTATAACTAGTGATGCAACTATATATATTTCAAAATCGATGTTTAATATTATGAAATGAAGTATTGAAGCTTGTAATGGTGGATAGGCTATTACCTTGTCTTAACAACTCTATTCAATATGAGCAAGTATCTTATGTGCCGGTTTTTCAGAAGTTGTTTATCATTGAATTGAAAGGTGTATTTAATCATAACTATGAAAACCAGATTTTAAAATATGAGACAACAGGAGAAGTAATGGCAAGTATTCTGAGCAGAGACAGGTTACAAGTGGTGTGCCACAAGGGTCTGTTCTGGGTCCTATTCTTTTTAATATGTTTGTGAATGACATAGGGGAAGGTTTGGTAGGGAAGGTTTGTCTATTTGCCGATGACTCTAAAGTGTGCAATAGGCTCCTCTCCATGGGAAACCCCACCTCCAGACTTCTGTGTTTTTGCGATGCTGCGATTTCACTGAGGTTCCCCTCGCTGGGAAACCCCACCTCCGGACTTCCATTTCCAGCGAAGTGCCCATTTTTGCACTGCTGGGATTCCCCTGCAGCATCACAAAAACACGGAAGTCCGGAGGTGGGGTTTCCCTTGAAGGGGAGCCTCGGGGGAATCCCAGTAGCGCAAAAACGGGTGCTTCGGTGGCAATGGAAGTCCGGAGGCGGGGCATCCCAGCGGTGGCGGTGGGTTTGTAAGGTGAAAATAGTTTGTAAGAAGAAGCAAAAACATCTTAAACCCCAGGTTTGTATCTTGAAAAGTTTGTATGACGAGGCGTTTGTAAGACAAGTTATCACTGTAATCAGTAAATAACTGAAGTTACTTAAACAAGTTAAATTTAAGCTTGTTTAATCGTATGAAGCAGCAGTTTTTTCAGAACCAGGATTAATTTTGAGAGAAAAGCCATGGCTATCATAATTGAAATTGTATTTAAACCACTACATTTAAGTGAGCTCAGTTTATGTTGGCTTTATTTTTTTCCACTCTTGTTTTAACAGTATTTCTCTTCTCAGATCAGAGGACTCAATGGAAAATAAATTGGAATCTTTGGCAGTGGAATCTTCTTTCACCCCTGTGGTTTGTTCTGAAATGTCACACTTGGATGCACAGAATCAATGCTCAGCCATACACATCAATTTTGGAATAGATCAGACTATGTTACCTCAGGGAGATGACACTTTTTTAACTAACGATATTAAAAACTGTCAAACAGGCGAATATCAGGAAATTAACTCAAGAATCCAATCCGGACAGGATGTGTTTAATACTTTCTTATACTGGCGACCTCCACTTCCTGATATAAGCCAAGATATAGAGCTTCTTCAGGGCAAGACTGAGAAACATGACAGCACCTCAGTATCACAGGCACTTTATAATAACTGCGTTGCCAGCAGTGAAATTAAAAAAGTTCTGCAAAGTTTGCAGGAGCACATGGATGACCCCGATGTTCAAGGCAAGTTTTACTAGCAGTCATACGGGTGGTGGTGTCCAGTGTTCCCTCTAATTTTTTGGGGGGGTGGGCGGAAAAGTATAGTGAATGAGCGGCAATCCCTTCGGGACTGGGCGGCACAGAAATAATAAACAAACAAACAAACAAACAAACAAACAAACAAATAAAAAACCCTCCCTGTTTTGCCTCAGAGAATTTCAAAATAAAATACTGTACTGTGTGTCTATAACAGTGAGCTCATAATAGGGCAACTCTATCAATATCAAAATGCCACTTAAATAGTTGAGCTAGTTTCAAACTAGATTTTGATTTTCTTTCTCTCTTCCTTACTCCCATTCTTTTTCTTTCTCTTTTCCTTCCTCTCTTTTTTCTATCTGTTTCTCTCTCTTCCTCTCTCTCTCCTTCCCTCTCACTTTTTCCCTCTCAGCTTCTGGGCAGGTTTGGAAAACTCTTGAGTTGATGATGATTTTTAAGTGAGCGATTGCTCACTGCTCAGCTTAGAGGGAACTATGGTGGTGTCTTCTTGAAATTTCTACTCTTCATCACCACGTTCTTTCCCAGTGCCTCTTTATAAAGAAAAAGCATTTTAGAGCTCTGCAGAGACTCATTCTGAGTCATCAAAGATGGAACTGTCAGGAAAGTGTCAGGAGGCAGGGCTAAATTTTTGGCATCTGGTGGAGAACACCTTTCCCAACTCCAGTTTAGCTCTGCCTTCTAGTTGAGAATATATACTGCTCAAAAAAAATAATAAAGGGAACACTCAAATAACAATTCCTAGATCTGAATGAATGAAATATTCTCATTGAATACTTTGTTCTGTGCAAAATTGAATGTGCACAACAGCATGTGAAATTGATTGTCAATCAGTGTTGCTTCCTAAGTGGACAGTTTGATTTCACAGAAGTTTGATTTTACTTGGAGTTACATGGTGTTGTTTAAGTGTTCCCTTTATTTTTTTGAGCAGTGTATTTTTATTCGGCAGGCAATCACACTGTATTTAATATTTTTTATAGCTACTAAAAGTGGTCAGAATGTCATTCTTACTCTGTGATTCTCTTTGTAGACCTCTGATTTGGAGATACAGTGGTACCTCTACTTACGAACTTCTCTAGATAAGAACCGGGTGTTCCAGATTTTTTTGCCTCTTCTCAAGAACCGTTTTCCACTTACAAACCCGAACCTTCGAAACTGTAACTGGAAAAGGCAGGGAGAAGCCTCTGTGGGGCCTCTCTAGGAATCTCCTGGGAGGAAACAGGGCTGGAAAAGGCGGGGAGAAACCTCACTGGGGCCTCGCTAGGAATCTCCTGGGAGGAAACAGGGCTGGAAAAGGCGGGGAGAAACCTCACTGGGGCCTCGCTAGGAATCTCCTGGGAGGAAACAGGGCTGGAAAAGGCGGGGAGAAGCCTCTGGGGCTTCTCTAGGAATCTCCTGGGAGGAAAAACGGCCTCCACCCTCCCTGTGGTTTCCCCAATCGCACCCATTATTTGCTTTTACATTGATTCCTATGGGAAAAATTGCTTCTTCTTACAAACTTTTCTACTTAAGAACCTGGTCACGGAATGAATTAAATTCGTAAGTAAAGGTACCACTGTACTTTCAACTTACATGTAGAACCTCAATGAAATGTTTATATGCGACCGCCAAGGTCATCCTATCTTTATAAACATATCTGAATCTGTTTCCCTATAGCCATAAATAAACCTATTTATTATTTATTTATTTATTAGATTTGTATGCCGCCCCCCCTACCTTCACTGATTCATGAACCAGTGTGTACAATATTTTCATTCATTATCATAGCTGTTTTATTTGAAAGTATATGCTTTTAATATGTTGGAAAATGAGGTACAATATTTGAAAACCTAATGGGATTCATTCCATTCAATCAGCTCAGGTTCAAGTACTGTCTGCTGCACTCAGAGCTGCCCATCTTGATTCTGTCAGTGCCTGTGAAAGCAAGCAGAACGTGAAAGTTAATGATACCTATCAAGAAGACATCCCAAATGTGGTCTGTACTTCCAGAACAGCAGATGTTAACATCTTATCTTCATTGCCAAGTCTGGCTGACGTGATTGAGCTGCCTGATCCAACTATAATAAAAAATGCGGTAAATATGTGTTGTTATGGGAAATATGGGGAATTTTAACCACCTCAGAGCGGGTCTGTATAGTCTGGAGGACAGAAGGAAAAGGGGGGACATGATCGAAACATTTAAATATGTTAAAGGGTTAAATAAGGTTCAGGAGGGAAGTGTTTTTAATAGGAAAGTGAACACAAGAACAAGGGGACACAATCTGAAGTTAGTTGGGGGAAAGATCAAAAGCAACATGATAAAATATTATTTTACTGAAAGAGTAGTAGATGCTTGGAACAAACTTCCAGCAGACGTGGTTGGTAAATCCACAGTAACTGAATTTAAACATGCCTGGGATAAACATAGATCCATTGTAAGATAAAATACAGGAAATAGTATAAGGGCAGACTAGATGGACCATGAGGTCTTTTTCTGCCATCAGTCTTCTATGTTTCTATGGGTCTGTAATCTGAGGTTCCTCCTAGATCCACAGCTGAGATTAGAACAACATCTCTCAGCTGTGGCTAGGGGCCCTTTGCACAGGTCTGCCTGGTGCACCAGCTCCATTCCTGCAGCCCTTCAGAGGAGTTCCCTTTGGTGTATAAAGGGAGACTGAAATCAGTAAGCATCTATTTCAGTTCACTTGACAACACGGGATAGCTTAATGGGCACAATTAGGAGTTCCAAGATTGCAGTCATTATGTGATGCATTCATGTAAGCTTCTCACTTTAATACTGTTTTCACTCTATGCCTGAGATAAAATTGTGGTTTCAAGTTGAAGACTACTTTTAGTTACTGAATCTTGGAAGTTCTCCCAATAAATAAATTCAAGGTGTTGGTGATTACCTATTAAGCCCTGCATGGCTTAGGACAAGTCTATTTACGTGACCATCTCCTGCCATATACCTCCCAGAGACCAATTAGATCACAAGGAGTTGGCCTTCCCCAAGTCCCGTTGACTAAACAATGACAGGCCCGCGAGGGAGAGCCTTCTCTGTGGCTGCTCCGATTTTAATAGAACCAACTACCCCCTGATGTCCGTACTGCTCCCACCCTACTGTCCTTCCAAAAGGCTGTGAAGACCTTTATCAGCAAGCCTGGGGGTCGTGAATGTAACATCCAATCCGATTTGTAACTGTTGTCTATGTATATGAGTTCAATTGGATAGTCCATTACGGTTTATTATGGGTTTTACTGTTCTTATTACTAATTATTTGACTTCGTTTATTGTATGTACTATTTACTGTTGTAAGCCACCCTATCCCATTGGGATTAGCCAGCATATAAATCAAATTAATTACATTGAATTAAATTAAATACTTAGATTGGCAAAGACCTACATAAAGGAAGCTTGATAATCTGCAGATAGGACACTTAGATCTTCAGTGAATTATTAGAAAAATGTTAAAAATGGCACCCCAATGCTGACTCGAGAAGAAGAATAAATATTAAGGTTGAAATTTTCTGCTTTTTGTGCCAAGCCAAATGAAGCAAATGTTGTTTATTAGTTTTTTCAATGTTCTGTTTAAGTGGAATTGTAGAAGCAATATATACAATGATACCTTTGGGGTTTTTTATCACAGTAATTCAGTTCTTAGAAATAGATTTTTTGTTACATTTCAGTTGTATTGCATTTTAACAATGTTGTATATTTTATTATTATGCACTTCTACAGAAGTCAGAAGAACAACACAACGATGTCAACAAAGCTTTAGAAGCACAAGAGAATGATCCACGTCTTGAAGAAGATAAATCAAAATTGCAGGTTTCCAATTTTTCTGATATTCCTGGGTCATAATTGATATTTTTTTTAAAAAAACCTCTTCTTAAACTAACTCTTGTACTTTAGTGCTGACTGATGCATATTTTGAATACTATGTATAGAGATTTAAGCTTGATAAAACATTGTTTTAAAACTTGGCCCTAGACATTATTTTGACTCTGCATCCAATTCATACTTCTTGTCTCCTTTTATTACAAAAAACATCATACTTAATCTAGATTTACCCAGATTGAATATATCACTCATCCTATTTGGAATTCTCTTCAGCTTTGGATTTTATTATAAAAAAATAAACATAGTTTGGCTTGAACAGTTATGCATTACTAGTGAAATACATTATTTTTTGTAGCAATTTCAAAATGTAATAACAATGTAGTTATTATATTTAATTAATGTTAAGATTGAAACCAAACACTGAAGTATCAAAGGTTGATTTACCATCAGTGTTGTAGGGATGTATAATTTTATAATACCATAGATACAAAATGTGTCTATTTCTGGTTTGTAACTTACCCTGTTTCCCTGAAAATAAGACGTACCCCGAAAATAAGGAATGTCAGAGGTTTTGCAGAATTTGCTAATATAAGGCAGCCCCCGAAAATAAGGCGTAGTCAAGTTTACATACGGTACGGTGGAAAAACATACGGTACCATTCAAAGCTGTTCATAGCGGTACCGTAATAATGTGGCGTCCCCTGCTGGCCCCTTCCATCGCTTTGTACCATCCAGTACAGCAGACACAGTCTGCTGCTGTCTCACCGCCATTACAGTCTTCACTACAGTGCGTAGACTGTAGTTCCTCTGGTGGCCGGAAGCTGCAATAGCGGGGGTATACTGTTGTACCATATAAGTGCCATCGTTTGTGTGTGTGGGTGCCATACTGACAGGTACCGTACCGTAATCAGTGTACCGTACGGTACACTTTCTTTGGGGGTGTCAGCTTTTCTGCCTGTGAATTTGTCTTACTTGGGAAATATAAGGCACCCCCCGAAAATAAGACGTAGCACAACTTTTGGAGCAAAAATTAATATAAGACAGTGTCTTATTTTCGGGGAAACACGGTATGTCCAGTTATTTTATTATTATTATTATTATTTATTCGATTTGTATGCCGCCCCTCTCCGAAGACTCGTTTTATCTGGTTCACTGGCCTTGCAGACTGGTGTGATATTTAGCATATGTGACTTAGTGTAGAAGAAGCTGATTATTCCCTATTGCAGAACTGATTGTGTTTGGCCCATTGTATATTTCCACACTGGCATTATGTGGTTTCCATCTGGAGGAAGAGATAGTGCTACACTAAAAGACCAGGTGTCTTTTACTAGTGGTATAGCCTTACTCTTGTTTAATTTATTGTTGTCAATAATTTAGCATTCTTTTTCATCTTCAGGACATTATACCTCAGCCTTTGTTGGAGCAGTATTTATCTATGACAGACCCTGCTCGAGCACAGACAGTTGATACGGAAATTGCAAAACATTGTGCATACAGTCTTCCTGGTGTGGCCTTAACACTTGGCAGGCAAAATTGGCATTGTTTGAAGGACACCTATGAAACGTTAGCATCTGACGTACAGGTAATATACAAAGCAGTCAATATTGCTTTGCGTTGTTTAAGCTATGCATATAAATGTGTGTGAGAAGCATGCGGAATTTATTATTAATTTGTGCTGGTTTGTTTAAGATAATCCCTTTCAAAGTAAGTCCCCTTAAGTAAGTTTTAAGGAGCTAAATACTTTAGAAAATTGATACCTTGTTTGTATGTTTTTTGTTGGATTTATATTAGCCTTGACGGCAGCATGGCTTCTTCTGAATGCCATTTGCAGTTGGTTGGCATCTGTGAGAACAGACTGCTGGAGTAGATGGATCCAGTAGGGCTCTCTCTGTTCATGCACTGAATCCATATACAGTGGAATCTCTACCTAAGAACGCCTCTACTTACAAACTTTTCTAGATAAGAACAGAGTGTTCAAGATTTTTTCGCCTCTTTTCAAGAACCATTTTCCATTTACAAACCTGAGCCTCTGAAACTGTAACCGGAAAAGGCAGGGAGAAGCCTCCATAGGGCCTCTCTAGGAATCTCCTGGGAGGAAACAGGGCCGAAAAAGGCGGGGAGAAGCCTCCGTGGGGCCTCTCTAGGAATCCCCTGGGAGGAAACTGTAACCAGAAAAGGCAGGGAGAAGCCTCCATAGGGCCTCTCTAGGAATCTCCGGAGAGGAAACAGGTCCGGAAAAGGCAAGGAGAAGCCTCTGTGGGCCTCTCTAAGAATCTCCTGGGAGGAAACAGGTCCGGGAAAGGCGGGGAGAAGCCTCCGTGGGGCCTCTCTAGGAATCTCCTGGGAGGAAACAGGGCCGGGAAAGGCGGGGAGAAGCCTCCGTGGGGCCTCTCTAGGAATCCCCTGGGAGGAAACAGGGCCGAAAAAGGCAGGGAGAAGCCTCCATGGGGCCTCTCTAGGAATCTCCTGGGAGGAAGCAGGGCCTCCACCTTCCCTGTGGTTTCCCCAATCGCACACATTATTTGCTTTTACATTGATTCCTATGGGGAAAATTGCTTCTTCTTACAAACTTTTCTACTGAAGAACCTGGTCACGGAACGAATTAAGTTCGTAAGTAGAGTTACCACTGTACATTTATATTGTATATAAATGGCCTACATTTATCATTGGTCTTTACTAGAGCTACAGTAAATCAGGCTAATGAGAGTAAATAAGATATTGCCTAGCCCACTAGGAATGTTAGTTTATATAGTAAAAAATTAACCTAGCCTATATTTTTCCAGGTTTCCTGGAAATAGTTAATTGTAGAGTCCTTAGTGATGTCTAAACTGAGCAAGAAAACTGAAGTTTTCTTGCGGATATTTCATTTCCCAATTAGGTAACATCATCAGTGCTTGACATGGATGAGATTATACCAATGGATAATGAAATATATGCGAAAACAAAAAATAAAACAAAACAAAAATAACCAAGATAGGCAAAACCAATGATTCCAGAGTTCAACCTTGAACTACACATATTCTTTTCTGAATAGTTAATTTTTGGACCAAAACCTCTATGAAGAGAAAGTCATAAGAAAAAAGTCACACCTTTCCAGAGAAATAGGGACCGCATAACATAACATTCAGGGGTAGGGAGTGGATGTTACCTATTATGGCAGAAGTAGCCTTAACTATTTGCTTTCCAGTAAATTAGTGTTTTCCAATTCGCCATGCCCACCATGAATAGCCATCATGCAAAAGTGTCCATGTTACATTTTCAAAATTCTTACTGGCAATTTGGTAGTGCTGTAAAATTTTCATGTGTTAGGTTTTTCTTATTTAAATATTCTTTGATACCTTACTGTGCTTACTGAACTGTGTTCTGTACTGTTCTGCCCATTTATGTGAACTATTTTCAGTGGAAAGTCCGTCGCACGCTTGCTTTTTCCATTCACGAGTTGGCTGTAATTCTGGGAGATCAGCTAACAGCAGCCGATTTAGTGCCTATTTTCAATGGTTTCTTAAAAGATCTGGATGAAGTACGCATTGGAATCCTCAAACACCTTTATGATTTCTTAAAGGTAGGGATAGTTCACAGTTGTTCTGTTTTACCTGCCTCTCTCCTGAGAAAAAGACCCCAGATTTAGAGCCTTATTGCAGTTGCTGAGTCTGGGTCTGCTTTGAAAATGGTCTGGAAACCTCAGTTCACAATAGGAATGCTCACTGGGATTGGCTGATACAAACAGACGGAGTGGCTGTGGGTTTTGCTTCCCAAGGACAATTCTATCTGTCCGTCCATCACCCTGGGGGGGGAGTCATTGACCCCCTCAGAGAGGGTCCGCAACTTGGGCATCCTCCTCGATCTACAGCTCACATTAGAGAAACATCTTTCAGCTGTGGCGAGGGGGGCATTTTCCCAGGTTCGCCTGGTGCACCAGTTGCGGCCCTATTTGGACTGGGAGTCACTGCTCACAGTCACTCAGGCCCTCATCACCTCGAGGCTCGACTACTGCAATGCTCTCTACATGGGGCTACCTTTGAAAAGTGTTCGGAAACTTCAGATCGTGCAGAATGCAGCTGCGAGAGCAGTCATGGGCTTCCCCAAATATGCCCATGTTACACCAACACTCCGCAGTCTGCATTGGTTGCCTATCAATTTCCGGTCACAATTCAAAGTGTTGGTTATGACCTATAAAGCCCTTCATGGCACCGGACCAGATTATCTCCGGGACCGCCTTCTGCTGCACAAATCCCAGTGATCAGTTAGGTCCCACAGAGTGGGCCTTCTCCGGGTCCCGTCAACTAAACAATGTTGTTTGGCGGGACCCAGGGGAAGAGCCTTCTCTGTGGTGGCCCCAGCCCTTTGGAACCAACTCCCCCCAGAGATTAGAATTGCCCCCACCCTCCTCGCCTTTCATAAACTTCTTAAAACCCACCTCTGCCGTCAGGTATGGGGGAACTGAGATATTCTTTCCCCCTAGGCCTTTACAATTTACGCATGGTATGTCTGTACGTATGTTTGGTTTTTATAATAAGTTTTTTTTAGTTATTTTAGTATTGGATTGGATTGTTACATGCTGTTTTTATCATTGTTGTTAGCCGCCCCTAGTCTACGGAGAGGGGTGACATACAAATCCAATAAATAAATAAACAGGCAGCCCTTAATTTACAGCAGGAATTAGGATCAGAGAAACCATTGTTAAGGGATACAGTCCTAAAGCATGGTATGATGTGACTGCATCACTTAGTGATGGCAATTCCAGTAGTCCCACCACCCTTGATACTTTAATAACAGATTTGGAAAGGGATCTTGGAGGTCATTAAATAGGAACAGAGTGGATCCTTAAACAAGGCTCCTTGAACTTCCAATTTCCTGTTGGCTTTCCTATTAACTGCTTGAGGGTGTGCAAAAGTCATGATTATATGACTTCAGGGGCTTGTTAAATACTTGTTAGGGTTCCAAGTAACATGCCCATAGCAAACAAAACTGAGGCAGGTAGATCCCTGAAAGGATAATTTTATTGGATATGTCATATTGGCACAGGCTGATGAAAACCGACTCTGACTATTCCCGCAATTTTCACGTAATTACAAGTAAACGTTTTTCACTTTCTCAAAACAATCAATCACATGGTCCAATCAGGACTTGCTGGGTGACTCTAGGTCCCTCCTTCCGAGCACCTGTAGGAATGTCCTTGGTTTCCGAGAGAAAGTATTTTGTTTTGACTACAACACCCCAACTGTCCCTATTGCTCCCTCCCTGTCTCTCTTCTCCGGTGTGTCAGGCCAGCTTCAGGGTTGACAATACTATTTGTTCAGGACTGTTATAACTTTGAATGGTCGCCGAATGAATAGTTGTAACCCGAAAGCTACCTGTAACATCAGTTCTTTCTGATTCATTCCCAGAACCATTTTAAAGAGTTGGTTTTGATCTTTAAAGCTCTTAAATGCCTTAGGAGGCTTAAGACCAAGTTACCTGAAGGAGCACTTTCTCCCAAATTTATATTCCTGGATTTTATGCATGTTTAATTATCCCTGTCCCATACAGACAACCTTTTCAGTAGTCATCTTACCCCCTCCCCCTCAAAAAAACCCCCATCATTTTTTTCAGTGCCGTTGCAACTTTGAATGGTCACTAAATGAACTGTAGTATAACAAGCAGGAAGAGGGAGATTATGATCCCACTATATAGAATGCTGGTGAGACCACATTTGGAATACTGTGTTCAGTTCTGGAGACCTCACCTACAAAAAGATATTGACAAAATTGAACGGGTCCAAAGACGGGCTACAAGAATGGTGGAAGGTCTTAAGCATAAAACATATCAGGAAAGACTTAATGAACTCAATCTGTATAGTCTGGAGGACAGAAGGAAAAGGGGGGACATGATCGAAACATTTAAATATATTAAAGGGTTAAATAAGGTCCAGGAGGGAAGTGTTTTTAATAGGAAAGTGAACACAAGAACAAGGGGACACAATCTGAAGTTAGTTGGGGGAAAGACCAAAAGCAACATGAGAAAATATTATTTTACTGAAAGAGTAGTAGATCCTTGGAACAAACTTCCAGCAGACGTGGTAGATAAATCCACAGTAACTGAATTTAAACATGCCTGGGATAAACATATATCCATCCTAAGATAAAATACAGAAAATAGTATAAGGGCAGACTAGATGGACCATGAGGTCTTTTTCTGCCGTCAGACTTCTATGTTTCTATGTTTCTATGTTTCTAGTATGTTAGGTACTACTTCATTTGCAGTACTGTGAATGAAGTATTTCTATTAAATAAGCCTTTCATATTTCACAGACCTTAGATTAACATCAAACATCCTGGGTGTCTTCAGACAAAAGAAAAATCAATTGTCAGAAATCATTTTTTTAAAAAAACTTTTGTTTGCAGTTGCTTCATGCTGAAAAAAGACGTGAATATCTTTATCAGCTTCAAGAATTTGTGGTAACTGACAATAGCAGGAATTGGCGATTTCGTTATGAACTTGCAGAGTAAGTTAAGATTCCTTTGATTTTTCTGTAAGTTTATTGTTTAATGGGCAAACTTCTTTCTTGCATTCTGTTCTATCTAGTAAGTTTGGTTCTACTGTTGCTTAATTTGGTTAATTCTGTGTTGATCGCAAATTCTGATGGTGTAACATATTATAACATCACTGACATCTAGTGGCAAAACCTTGTAACATTTTATTTTATGTCAGCATTGCCCTTTCACATTAGTTGCTCAAATTACTGTAGTCAATTACTTGGTAAAAGTATTTATTAATAGATGCCCATAGGGCAGAAGTATAGCCTTATATTTCTTGCAGTAGCAATGAATATATGTAGCTCAATGTTAGCATCTTTCATTAAGAGTTGTTCAAGCTTGGTTTTTGAGTTCCCCAATGGAAAATACTAAATTAAATATATACGGTATATAAAACCAGCAGTAAGGAGAATATAATTCAAGAACATAAAGGATCTTAAAATTGTTCATCCATCCACACTCCCATTAAATGTACTGCTCAAAAAATAAAGGGAACACTTAAACAACACCATATAACCCAAGTAAATCAAACTTCTGTGAAATCAAACTGTCCATTTAGGAAGCAACACTGATTGACAATCATTTACATGTTGTCAGAACATTCAACTTTGCACAGAACAAGGTATTAAATGAGACTATGTCATTCATTCAGATCTAGGATGTGTTCTTTGAGTGTTCCCTTTGTTTTTTTGAGCAGTGTATATTTATCTTGCTAATAAAGCAACTCTGGGCAGCTAACATATCATAATTGATCTGTTAATGATTCTTTAAGCAGAAAGTATCAAAGAAGCCACTGCAAAATGCTGAATTCCTAATGATATTCCTTAGTAGTGTTATTTTCCAGACTTAACTGTATTTTCAGCTAAAAGCTAGAACGTATATAATTAATTCTTTTCCCTTTTTCTTTTAGGCAGCTCATCTTGATACTTGAACTTTATAATCCCAATGATGTGTATGACCACTTAAGACATATTGCACTAACACTCTGTTCAGATAAAGTTTCGGAAGTCCGGTGGATCTCCTTCAAATTGGTAAAGCACCAGTCTATCTCCTTTTGTTCTACATGCAATAGACAATTGGGCTTGACAAGTAGAAACCTATTTCAGCATTTCCCTCTCTCAAATGTCATAATAATCCTATTTATTTATAGAGATTCACACCAGACAAATGTGTAGTGAGTGATACTTGCAGTGGGAATTGTATTTTATAGCACTGCTGTTCCTGCTTCTGCTTGATTCTTTGATATTTTTGCAGGCCGTAGCAATACTTCAGAAATTCTATGCATACAATGCAACCTCTCTGGGATTAAATTTCATTAATGAGTTGATTATGAGATTCCGCCATTGTTCCAAGTGGGTTGGCCGGCAAGCGTTTGCTTTCATCTGCCAGGTGAGTCTGAGTCTTGCGGCATCTGTGATCTGACCAAAGAACAGAGCTATCTGATGCAATTTTGATGTTAAAGATAATCGTACCTTAAGTCCCCTATGTGAGAAATTTGACTTGAAATTTGAAGAGACAATCCTTAACTTTAAAACATGCATCTTAAGAAAACTTGCTCATGTTATCTAGGCTCAAGTGTGTAACCAAGATGAGAGCTTTGAAGGAAACAGCGGCAAACTACAGTGGTACCTCTACTTAAGAACTTAATTTGTTCCATGACCAGGTTCTTAAGTAGAAAAGTTGGTAAGAAGAAGCAATTTTTCCCATAGGAATCAATGTAAAAGCAAATAATGTGTGCAAACCTATTAGGAAAGAAATAAAAGCTTGGAATTTGGGTGGGAGGAGGAGGAGGAAGAAGAGGAGGAAGATAGTCGCTGCCCAAAAATTTCTGCATTGGCAGAAATTTATTCCCTCTCAGAGAAAGGAAAATGCTTCCTTCGCTCTGGACAGCCAAAACCTCCTTAAGCGCCACTGAAAGGCTCCTCTGGCAGCCCAGAAAAGCCCAAGATGGTCGAGATTAAAGGGGGAATGCCAGGAAACTGGCCGGGCCTTCGTGCCGCTCTCAAATTTCCTGGGAAATTTTTCCAGGCTTGGGTTTTTAAGTAGAAAATGGTTCTTAAGAAGAGGCAAAAAAATCTTGAACATCCAATTCTTATCTAGAAAAGTTCTTAAGTAGAGGTACCACTGTACTTCTAAAATACCTTGGCAAGAAAAATGCAGGGAGTTGTCCAGGCTAAGTCTAAGACTTGGACCCCGTTGAAAGGAAGAGGCAAAAATCACTTTCATATACTTCTGAGGTTATTTTCAGCATATAAATATAAACAGGGACACATTATAAAAGTGGGTGATTCCCCCGCCCCTCTTCTATAATTATCTTCACTAGTTTATACCTTCCAGTAGTCCTCAAGTTGCAATAAGAATTTATGTCGCTAAGCATTGTGATCCGAAAGCATGACACATGTCTGCATTGCTTACCAATGGCAATCACTATTTGGCTGTTTAATTTTTTAAAAAATCAAGTTTTTATATTTCTAGATAAAACTTTTGCTAAGGATTGAAGGAAATTCATATTGTACCAAGCGATTTATTTTCTGGCTTTGTAAGGCTAATTTGTCAACAAATAGCTTAATAACTCTTCATTTCATAGCTTCTGTGGGCATTGTGAATGCTACAGGAGTCAGAACACCTTCCCCCAGCTGCTATTCTATAAATTGTGGTGCATTGAAATTAAGTCTGTACTTCATTAAACAAAACACCTCGTACTTTTTTAATAGGCCATGCTTACAGTTTCTCAGCCTAAGCTCTTTTGCATTAATATCATGTGAAGGGGATTTTGATATAAGGTTGTGTTAATATCAAAACTGCAAAAAAGATAAAACTTCCTTCTGAGTATCAAACAGATCTTTCATACCCTGCATGAAGAAAGTTAAGGAAGTCTTTAGTTCCTTGTTCTACATCTAATGATTTTTTACGTAATTGTACTATTAAGCATTTTAGCCTATGCAATATTAATATTACTGAACATTCAGTACCATCCCTGTGTTGTACCATCTGTCTATGGAATGGACTGTGTTCTGCTTTTTAGGCTATTTTTAGAAGTTTGAGGGTGCAAGATAATTTGACTTGCATTGTGCACATGTTAGAGTGCATAGATCAACAAAACCTCTCTGCAAAGTTAAGCAAGAAATTAGCTATTTTGGATGTAACTGCTGAGTAGAGTATCCGGCTGTTTTGCATCTTTAGCACATCTAAAAAGACCTGTTAGCATGTCTCAACAAACAGATATTGTTCAAATCATATATAAAATCTATGTCTATAGTCTGACATGCTAAATCTGAATAGACGCAGACAGACACATGGGAGTACATAGCATATCACAATTGTTAAATCTATGAACATTAGCTTGTCAGTGATTAAAATACAATGTATTTTAGTTTCTAAAATAATCTTTATTGGTTATATATTAAAAAAACAACATAATATATATATATATATAACATATATAACAAGGAAAAAAATCCAACAAAGCAAAACAGAAAAATGATGACAAATAAACAATAAAATACAATTTCCATAGTGTGATGTAAATGGTAAACATCATAAAAAGGATAGTAAAACAACAATTTAAAGCATTTTTACTACATAGAGTTTGTTCATAGTAACTTATCAATAGTTTCGGCCGACCAGGAAGGACGTCTTCGTGACGTCAAAGCTCCGCCCATGGAATTCCCTATTGGGATTCCCCACCTCCTTTCCAGCCTCCAGATTGGCCGAAAACGCCACCGCCGATCGCAAAAACGGCACTCCGCTGAGCGCCGCCACACGGCTGTAACCTTCCGAAACAGCCGGGCGCTTCTCGGCGGCCTCCCGAACCCGAACTTCCGGGTTCGGGTTTGGGAGAATGCCGAGAAGCCCCCCGGCTGTTTAAGAAAGTGACAGGCGGGCGGCGGTGCTTCTCGACGGCCTCCCGAACCCAAACCTGAAAAGTTCGGGTTCAGGTTCGGGAGAACGTCGAGAAGCCCCCCGGCTGTTTTAAAAGGTGACAGCTGGGCGGCGGCGCCCAGTGGAGTGCCATTTTGGGATTCCCCCCCCTTGCACGCATGAATCGCTTTTACATTGGTTCCAATGGGAAACATTGTTTCGAGTTACGAACTTTTCGCCTTACGAACCTCCTTCCAGAACCAATTAGGTTCGTAAGATGAGGTATTACTGTATATATAAATATATGAAATATATTATTATTTGTATCTTCATAGTATAATTTACACTTTTTTCTCATTCTCTGTGAGTGAATCATATGTAATTGGTAGTCAAGCGAATCTCCATACATTTATAATGTTACCTTCCAAACCTTCCACATATACAATAAATTTGTCAACCCTATTGTTGAAAGATGAATTGCGACTTGTTGATTTAAATACTATTTAAAGCTTTCGTCCCGTTTTAGTTTTGTTCATTCCTTGTATCATTCGAATGATTTGAATGATGTATTTTATTTTTTATTAAAGGCAGCATATCATAAGGATAATTAACTTTTCAGCTGTAGTTATAGTAATACATTTATTTGCAACTGTAGATTTTAGCAAAATTCATATAAAATTGCAATAATCCATATCAGTTCACTTGATCCCCCTCTAAATAAAGGTAGCCCTCAACTTACAACCAATTGAGCCCTAAATTTATGTTGCTAAGTGACAAATCTGTTAAGTGAGTTTTGCCTCATTTTACGGCTTTTCTTGTTGTATTTGTTGAGTGAGTCACTGCAGTTGTTAAAGTGAATCTGGATGGACTTTACTTGTCAGAAGGTTGCAAAAGGCAGTGATCACATGACCTCAGGACACTGTAACGGTCATAAATGTGAGTCAAGCATCTGAATGTAAATCACATGACCACAGGGTTCTGCAATGGTCATAAGTGTAAAAAATAGCAATAGCATTTAGGCTTATACAGTAGTAACTCTAGATACGAGTTTAATTCGTTCCAGAACCGAGCTCGTATGTCGATCAACTCGGATCTTAAACGAATTCCTTTAGACTTTGTTTTTCCCCGCCGAGATAACCAGAAGCAAGGATTCTTGCGCCACCTAGTGGAAGATCGGCTCGTATCCCGAATTTGAGCTCGGGTGTCGAACAGAAATTTCGCTCCTGTCGTGGCTCGTAACTTGGAATACTCGCATGTGGAGCAGCTCGTATCTAGAGGTACTACTGTATACCGCTTCACAGTGTTTTATAGGCCTCTCTAAGCGGTTCACAGAATCAGCACATTGCCCCCAATTATTTGGGTTCCCATTTTACCCACCTTAGGAGGAGGGAAGGCTGAGTCAACCTTGACCCTGGTGAGATTCAAACTGCTAAATTGCAGTCAGCTGGCAGTCAGCAGAAGTAGCATGCAGTATTGCATTCTAACCACTGCACAGCTCTGCTCATAAGTCACTTTTTTCAGCGCTTGTTGTAACTTCAGAGGGTCATTAAGCAAACTTTTGTAAGTGCTTTTTCCTATTTTCTGACTGAAGGCAGTAGTTGAAGAAGAATGCATGCCTGTGGACCAGTTTGTGGAACACCTGTTGCCCAGCCTTCTAAGCCTGGCTTCTGATCCTGTGCCAAATGTTCGGGTTTTGCTTGCCAAAGCATTGAGGCAAACATTATTGGAGAAAGGTATGTTTCATCCTTTTGCAGGCAAACAGATTTCAAATGTAGTTGAGTTTGGTCATTATGTAATAATGCTAATACTTCTCTTTAAAATTATATAATCAGAATAAAACTGGAAGGGACCTTGAAGGTCATCTTGTCCAAGAAGACCCTATACTATTCCAGACTGATAACTGTCCAATCTTTTCTTGGAAAACCTACAATTTCTGAATATAGATAATGCAAAACTTAAGAACAAAAGGATGAGTTTCAGATGCCATAACATTGCTGCCCTATGCTCTCCTTCTACCAAAAATTTATGCTTACATGAGCTGGTTAAACTCATCTGGCCAAGCTGAGCTCCCTTAATCTGAATTAGATTTTTGGTTCATCTAAACCCAGTATTGTTGAGCTTAATTAGCAATGACTTATCTGTAATTTCAAGAAAATAAATTTTCTACTTTACTTCCAACTTCTTATTTTTTGTTCATGCATTATGCACAATGACTGGTGACATGGGCAGGGTAGAAATTTAATAAATAAATACTCTTAAGCTCTTTACAATAAGCGAAACATGCCGTACAAAAACTATTTCCCCTATCATGATCCTGCCTTCCACAATCTCAGCAAACAGTCAGATTTGAAAAACAACAAATAAGATCACCAGAAGTCATCTGGGATTTTCCTGATTGCAAGTGTGTTTTCTGTCATTGATTTGTTGAATCTGTGTAAGTGCAGATTTGCTTATTGGTTATCCTGAGTCTTCTGATATATTTAAAGCGGAGAGTGAGTAAGGTGTGGTACAGAATAAACTTGTCAGTGGTAGCAAAGTTGTGGAGGAGTCATCTCTGTAAATGACAGCCCCTTTCTTACAGCATAGCGCTTGCCAGCCAAGCAGTTTGAAAGCATGCATATCTGAGTAGATAAATAGGTACCACTTTGGTGGGAAGGTAACAGCACTTCATGACATCATACTGGCCACGTGACCATGGAAATGTCTTCGCACAGCACTGGCCAAATGACCTTGAAACGGAGATGAGCACCACCACCAAGAGTCGGCAACCACTAGTGGAATAAAATCCACAGGGACTCCTTTTTACAACATAGTACAATAACAGACTTTTGCTGCAATTGCCAATAAAGCTGTAGGCTGCATAAACAGAGGGATAGAATCAAGATCACGTGAAGTGTTAATACCACTTTTATAATTCTTTGGTTAGGCCACACTTGGAACACTGCATTCAGTTTTGGTCACCATGATGTAAAAAAGATGCTGAGACTCTAGAAAGAGTGCAGAAAAGAGCAACAAAGATGATTCGGGGACTGGAGGCTAAAACATAAAGAACGATGGCTGGAAGTGGGCATATCTAGTTTAATGAAAAGAAGGACTAGGGGAGACATGATAGCAGTGTTCTTATATCTCAGGAGTTGCCACAAAGAAGAGGGAGTCAACCTACTTTCCAAAGCACCCGAGGGTAGAACAAGCAGCAATGGGTGGAAACTACTGCATTTTTCAGAATACAAGACACACCAGAATATAACACCTTAGTTTTTGGGGAGGAAAATAAGTGTGTGTGTGTGGGGGGGGGGAATCTGCCTCTGTCTATCAGCATCCATCAATATTCATCTGACTAGCTTCCTTAGCAAACAGCCTGGTCAGCTTCAGCACATTAGCCTGGTTTGCCCTGAGTATCTCAGGGACCACCTTCTCCTGCACAAATCCCAGCGACCAGTTAGGGCCCACAGAGTGGGTCTTCTCCGGGTCCCGTCAACTAAACAATGTCGCTTGGCGGGACCCAGGAGAAGAGCCTTCTCTGTGGCGGCCCCGGCCCTCTGGAACCAACTCCCCCCAGAGATTGGAATTGCCCTCACCCTCCTCGCCTTTCGTAAGCTTCTTAAAACGCACCTCTGCCGCCAGGCACAGGGGAACTGAGATACTCTTTCCCCCTAGGCCTTTACAATTTTATGCATGGTATGTCTGTATGTATGTTTGGTTTTATAATAAGGGTTTTTAACTGCTTTAATATTGGATTGTTATATGCATACAAATCCAATAAACAAACAAACAAACAAACAAACAAATTGGCGGATGGATCGGCCTCCCAGAATACCCCCAATCTGCTTTTTCTTCATTGGTTGTGAGCGCACACTAGCTACACTTGCAACTTGGTGAGGCATATACGCTGCTTCAAACATGCAGCTGATCGTCAGAGTGCGCTCCAGTGGGTACAACAGGTGAAGTGCGGAACCGGTCTAACAAGGCAGCAGCTGTTCCAGGTTGCCATTGTGTCCTCTGCACCGTCCTTTTTGCAGTTTGCAGTCTCCAAAAGCTCGCTCTGGGAGGGGCTGCCTTTTCAGCCTCCAAAAGCTCCGTTTTTGGGGCAATGGTCTGTGGCCATCCCTGCAGCCTGGAACAGGTATAAAACGCGACATGCGGAGGGGGCCGATGGGGTGGGCAGGGCTACATTCGGTGTATAAGACGCAGCCAAATTTTCACCCTCTTTCAGGGGGAAGTGCATCTTATACTCCCAAAAATACGGTAATCAACGAGAGAAGCAACTCAGAACTAAATTTCCTGATAGAACAATTAATCAATGGAACAACTTGCCTCTAGAAGTTGTGAATGCTCTAACTGGAAGTTCTTAAGAAGAGGTTGGATAACCATTTTTCTAAAGTAGTGTAGGATTAGATAGACCGTTGAACTTACCTGAACGGTCTTCTCGATGCACTGCAAGGAGAGTCCAGGGTGGGTTATTCTCAGCCTGATTGGCTGGGACTGAGTTCAATTTAAATAATTAAATAATAGATAGATAGACAGGCACCGCCCCCCTCTAGCCCTCCAGTCTAATATATACGAAGGAGCAGTAATGCAAAAAAAAACGTTTTATTGAACTATAAACCCCTAACTGCATAAAAAACAACTAGAACTGTGACCCTGGTCCCAAGCCGGGCGGGTCTGGACTCTCCTTGCAGTGCATCGAGAAGACCGTTCAGGTAAGTTCAACGGTCTTTCTCCAATGCACTTGCAAGGAGAGTCCAGGATGGGATATACCCAAGTTACAGTCAAGGGGAGGGAGATGGCTGGACCAGGGGCGCTGAAAAGGAGCATACCCCCTGCAGAACCCTCCTCCCAAAAGCTGCCTCCGCAGAGGCAAAGGAGTCAATCCTGTAGTGTCTTATAAAGGTGGATGGGGCCGCCCAAGTGGCCGCTCGGCAAATGTCTTCTAGTGAGGCCTGTGTCCTCCAGGCCGAGGACGTGGCCGCACTTCGGGTAGAGTGACCTGTGATTCCCTGAGGGGCAGGAGTGTTCTTAGCGATTTACGCCTCTGAAATACAATCCCGCAACCAACGACTAATTGATTGAGGGGACACTTTCTTCCCCATCGTCTTGGTGGAAAAGGAGACAAACAACCCCTCGGAGACTCTGAATTCCTGAGTCCTACGTATGTAGATCTTTAGAGCTCGTCTCACGTCCAGCTTGTGCCACCTGAGTTCAGAGGGATGGCTGCCATGCGTGCAGAAGTTCGGTACAATGATGTCCTGTGATCTATGAAAAGAGGAATTCACCTTGGGGATGAACGCCGGGTCTAATCTTAACACTACCCTGTCTGGATAAAACCTACAGAGGTCCTGTCTGGTTGACAATGCTACCATCTCTGAGACTCTCCTGGCTGATGTAATTGCCACCAGGAATGCAGTTTTAATCGTTAGAAGTCTCAGGGGTATCTGTCTTAAAGGTTCAAATGGAGGACTAGTCAGTGCATGTAGTACCAAGGGCAGGTCCCAGGACGGAAACCTATGGACCGTAGGAGGTTTCAAATTGGTCGCCCCTCGCAGGAAGTCCCTAATCCAGGGGTGTCTCGAGAGGGGTCGGTAGTAATCCTTGCCCAGGATAGTTGACAAGGCCGCTACGTGACGTCGAAGTGTGTTTGGGGCAAGGCCCTTGTCTAGGCCTGCCTGTAGAAAGGAGAGTACTATCAGAGTCGAAGCTTCCTGCGGGTCCACCTGTCTCTGCTGGCAGAATTCGCTGAATGACGCCCACGTTGCCTGGTAAATCCGCCGGGTAGAAGGTCGGCGGGCCGCCTGCATGGTGCTGATGACCGCATCCGGCACGAGCTGGGTCTTCAGATATTCCCGCTCAAGTGCCATACGGTCAACTGCCACCAGTGCGGTTCCGGGTGTGTCATTGTTCCTTGTGTGAGCACTATTCGTTGGTCTGGAATCCTCCAGGGAGCTGAGATCGACAGTTCCACCAGATCGGCAAACCAGATGCGTCTCAGCCAATATGGGGCCAGCAGGAGGATCTCCGCTCGTTCCACTAGTAACTTCCGAACTACCCTCGGTATCATGGGGACCGGCGGGAAGGCATAAAGCAGAGCAGTTGGCCAGCGCTGGCGAAATGCGTTCACTCCCTCCGCCCCGGGGGAAGGGAAACGGGAGAAGAAGCGGGGAAGCTGGGTGTTGTGGGAGGTTGAAAACAGATCTAATACTGGCTCGCCGAACCTCCTGATAATGTCCTGGAAGATCGTGGGTTCCAGGTGCCATTCCCCGGGATCTAGAGTCTCACGACTCAGCCAGTCCGCACAAACGTTGTCGATTCCCGAGATATGTTCTGCTGAGAGTGAAGCTAAATTGGTCTCTGCCCATTGAAACAGGAACTCCGATTCCGCCATTAGCCGATGAGACCGTGTTCCCCCCTGCCTGTTGATGTGGGCTCGGGTCGAAACATTGTCCGTAAGGACGAGGACGTGGCGACCCCTTACCCAGGGGGTGAACTTCCGAAGGGCCAGTGAGACCGCCTTCAGTTCCAAGAAGTTGATATTGCACTCCTTCAAATCCTGATTGCTCCACAGGCCCTGGGTCATCTGAGAGGCAAGATGGACCCCCCAACCTGTTAAACTGGCGTCCGTTGTCACTGTAATATGGTCTACTGGCAGAAAAGAGGAGCCCTTGTCGAGGGTCGCGGACTTCCACCAGCGGAGAGATCTGCGAACCCCGCCCTGAAGTGGCACCCTCCTGTGTAGGTGACTTGTCTTTGTCCGTTGGAAGGGAAGCAAGAACCACTGAAGTGGTCTCAAGTGGTGTCTTGCCCACGGTATGACATCGATGCAGGATACCAGAGTCCCCAATATCTTTGATAGGAACGAAAGTTCTGGGAGTCTCTGACCGTCCAGGTCTCGTAGAAGCCTCCTGATAGAGGCTCGTCTTTCCGGGGACAGAAAGACCATACCCCGGGTGGTATCTATTGTAGTCCCCAAATGAGCCAACCTGGTTGTGGGAGTCACATGGCTCTTGTCCCAGTTCACCATGAACCCATGGCGTTCGAGCGTGAGGATGGTCAAGTTCAAGTCCCGATACGCCTGGTCCCTTGATTTTGCCAGTATAATCACGTCGTCTAGGTACGCCATGAGGCGTACTGATTGTTGTCTCAGAGAGGATGTTAGAACGTCTAAGAGTTTTGTAAGCGTTCTCGGAGCTGAGGAAAGTCCAAAGGGCATTGATTTGTATTGAAAGTGGGTCCCGCCCAGGCTGAACCGAAGGAATTGCCTGTGTGACGGGTAGATGGGGACGTGTAAGTAGGCCTCCCTGAGGTCTATTGATGTTAGAAAGTCCTCTTGTCTTATTGATGCAAGAATAGACCTCAGAGAGTGCATCCTGAACCTTCTGTATTTTATATAAAGGTTCAGCTGACGCAAATTCAGGATCATTCTGACCCCTCCGGAGGATTTGGGGACAAGGAAAACGAGGGAGTAAAATCCTTTGCCCCGTTCCCCCGGGGGTACTTCCTCTATGGCCCCTATCTCTAGTAGATGCGAGACCTCTTGACAGAGGAGATGCCTTTTCTGAATGTCCGAAGGTATACGACATGTGAGGAATCGATGAGGAGGGGGGGTAGAGGAACTCGAGCTTTAGGCCCTGAGTGACAGTGGCTGCTGCCCAGGCGTCTGAAGACGTAGTGGTCCAGGCCTCCGCGAAGTGGGCTAGTTTGCCCCCCAACGGGATAGGGCTTGAAAAGTCATTTGTTCTTTCTGAAGCCCCGACCTGCCCCTCGGAATGGACGGCGTCCTTGATAGGACCTATTGCGGTCTTGTGGGTTAGACCTGTCTGACCGAAATGAACCCTGACTGAAGGAGCCCTGAAAGTACGGCCTCGATGTCTGGGAACTACTCGAGGAGGGCTCTGAACGAAAGGGCTGGCGTCTCTGGTAGGGAGTGAATCGTCTGTCCGGTCTCTTGGACTTGGGCATAACCTTCTTCTTATCTTTGTCCTCGACCAAGACATCGTCGAGGACCTCCCCAAAGAGCTTGTTCCCCTTAAAGGGAGCTGAGGCCAGGCTCCATTTAGATTTAACATCCGCCTGCCAGCTGCGCAGCCATATGAGCCGGCGGGAGGAAACCGACGAGGCCATGGCCCTGGCCGCAAATTTGGCAGCATTGGCTGTGGCGTCTGCTGAGAATTCAGTGGCTGCCAGGACCTTATTAAGATCCTGGCGAAGGCGTCCATCCTCGGGATCCACTCTCGATTGAAGATCTTTAATCCAGAGGAGGGTTGCTCTGTTAAAGAACGAGGCCGCAGAGGAGGCCCATATGGCCCAGGCTGCCATCTGGTGTGTCTTACGCACAATGTTCTCGGCCCTCTTATCCTCTGCCCTTAACCCCTCCTGGGACTCTGAGGGAACCAGGGCATTGGACACCAAACTGGTGACCGGTTTGTCCACCGTCGGGAAGGTCAGCAGATCCTCCATCTGCTGGTCAAAGGAGTAAAATTTGCGGTCCAGGTTGGAGGGACCTTGTGCAGCCGCCGGGTACTCCCAAGGACGCTGTATAGTTTCCAAAAAGAGATGGGAGGAAGGGATGTTTACCGTTTCTTGTTTGGGCAATACAAAGAGACCACCGGTAGCTTGTGTAGGAACTGCGGGATCCGATCGCCCCGCTTCCCCCGCCTCCTCGATGGTGAGTTTCGCCTTGTTAAGTAAGACCCTAAACAGGGCGGGTTTAAACAGTCCAGTAGGGGCCGGTTGCTCTGGGGGTTGTTCATCCCCCGACAGTTCATCTTCCCTATCGCTGTAGTCCCTTTCCAACGAGTCATCCTCCTCCATAGATCCGGTCAACGAGTATGACTCTGGAGCAGTCCATGGATCTCTGGTTCTCACTGGGGGTTGACCCCCTGTGGCCTGCTGCTGGTGAGCTCCGGTCTCAACACCCTGGGCAAACGCATTGGCAATCAAATCCTGCAGGGTCTAAGGCATGGCCTGCCATGTATCTTGGGCATTTCGCAGTCCTGCCGCCGTTGGCGTGAAGGTAGCCTGCGGTGGGCCATATTGGTGAGGGACATAAGCCTGGGGCTGGGGATTGCCAGTCCACATGTTTTGTTGTCTCCCCCAGGTAGGAGCCTCGTGGGCAGGAAGGGTAGGTCGGTCAGGTGACCAGTCTTTTTCAGATGCCGAGCCTGCTACCCCTGGGATAGGGGAGGCTGGCGGAGGTGAAGGACCAAAGGCCTTAACTGACAAGGAGGCCTGCTTTTGTGATGCCTCCAGCTGTTTTTCAAGGGCTTTAATTCTTTTTTCGGCCTCTCTAAGAGAGGAGCCCTGCGAGGCCTTAGGCTTGTGGCTCTTTTCCTTGGGGGTGTTGGGCCTAACATTGGCATTGGCCTCCTCCCCCACGTGAGTTGGAGCCTCTGACATTATGCCTGTTATCACACTCACGGTTAATTGTAAGCAATGAGTCTGGAAGGGAACTGCCACGAGTGAATACTGAAGCCTCCACAAACTCTGAACAGCGAAGAAAAATTCTTGTCGGTTTAAGCTCCAACTCCTAGTGCGCTTGCGTGTCGCCCGGCTAATTTGGGGCCTGCGGAGGGCTCCGTAACAGGCAGAGCCGACTCTCCAGCAATCCGATTGGTCCTCAGGGGCGTCTGCAGACGTTGCCCTGGCAACCGCCCCCTCATTGGTGCGGGGGGATCTGGCCCCGGCTTATAAGCCGACCCGGCACTTTGAACGTGGGCGGGAACCTCTGCCGAAAACGGCAGAATCATTGGGGCGAAAATGGCCGCCGGAGCGAAAAAAACGGGCGGGAACTCCTCCCTACGTTCCCGCCCTGCCGCCCCCCCAATATGGCGGCGTTCCCAGAATTCGTTCCCTCGCCGGTACGTCTCATGGGGGGGGGTCTCGCCTGAACGCGACTCTTCGGGGCTATCTTGAGGCTTCCCAAGTCTTCTTGCGGCATATTCGCCCTGGGGGGCAGGCCCCCCATGTCGTCAGCCGACCGCCTTCCTCCGGGCACTACCGCGGAGGTTAGCAACCCGGGCGCTCCCTTCAGACCCTCGAAATAGTCTCTGTGGCTTGTGCCACCGACTATGGGAGCTGCAGCTCAGGGGGGTTAAACTCACGGAGAGCAATAACCCCACGCTGCTTCACTTGAAGCCACCCCGATGTGCCTGAAAGAGAAAGAAAGAGAAGAAAAACATTAGATGAATACATTCAACCTTATTAAACATCATACAATTTATTAAAAATTCACACAATAAATCAAGTGTGACAGAGGAAGAACTCAAAGTCCCATTACTGCGACTGAGTTTTTTAGACTGGAAGGCTAGAGGGGGGCGGTGCCTGTCTATCTATCTATTATTTAATTATTTAAATTGAACTCAGTCCCAGCCAATCAGGCTGAGAATAACCCATCCTGGACTCTCCTTGCAAGTGCATTGGAGAATTATTGGATTTATATGCCGCCCCTCTCCGCAAACTGATCTCCTGTTGGACTAGAAGACTTCCAAGGTCCCTTCCAACTTTGCTATTCTCTTCCCTTCCCTTCCATCCCATCCCGCCCCACCCCTCTCCCTTCTCCACTCCACTAATTTTGGTAGGCTTTTAATAACCTGAACACGTCTATGCTTTTCCTTGCTATAAAGACTGAGTACTATTTTCATTTTCTATTTCTTTTGTTTGTTCACCTTGCATTTTATTGTTGTTTTTTCATGAGACTCCCCACAACTTTTTTTAAAAAGATAAATGACTGCTTTGATGCTGAATAATATTCTCCTATTAATTCCTTAGCGTATTTTAGAGGCGTTGGGAACCCTCATCTGGACGCTGTGGAAGAGACGGTTTTGGTTCTCCAAGCAGATAGGGATCAAGACGTTTCGTTTTTTGCCACCATCAAACCAAAACTCAGTAACATGCATATCACGTTACTTGAAAAACAAAATTAACATTTTCTGTGCATGTGGTCTATGAAATTACTATTCAGCTAACAAGTTCCTGCTGTGACTACTAACCAACGTGGTGGAAGAGGACTCTTATCAAGGAAATAATGCAATTTGCAAGAAAAGGCCATGTTCTTAATTCTGTTAATTAAAGTGAGAAACATGTTTGTCCTTTTATGTACATACGCCATCTTGATATGAAATATTTGATTTTTTATTTTTTTTATATATAATTATGTTCTTTTATGAATACAAGAAATAATGCTTATATCTATCAAACATCCAGCTATGCTATACGTTCATATGTGAACGTGTGCATATTTGCAGCTTAAACATCATTCCACAAACTAAGAATATGCCTTTTAAGAGCATTGTTGGTGAACCTAAAATACATGGCCCTCTTGCTTATTTTGTTCTTAATTGAGCCAGCGGCATTGCCATTTTATTGTATTACATTATTTAAAGCCTGAAAATGTGCTCTTTGGTAAAAAGTTAAGAAAACAAATCTGTAACTTGAAAAAAGATAAATTAAAAGTACAGATTAAGGTGATGGCAGACACCTTCATGAACATTAGCAGAGTGGGAAATTAAATGAACTATTTGTCCTTCCTATTCACCTCTTTCTCTTGCTGGTGCTAGTATGTGTTCTGATGAAAACTGCTGTTTTCAAATAGTTACATGTGAAGAAAACTACATATTCTCTAGGGTATATCAGAGGAGCCTGATGCTTGGGCCTACAAACCGTTAGATTTCACCGCAGGAATAGGGCTGACATATTTTGGGGAGTTTCTCAACATTTGCTCAGTAGAAGGAAATTAGAATTTTCCCTTAGGAAAAAGAAGCTAGGGATATGACTTAGCATAAGTCTGAAGTTCCAAGAATTGAGTGCGCACACTGGGGATATTCTTTTTCCCCAGGATTGACAGAAAATTCAGTATGATTTTTTTAAATCTAGCAACTGTATAACTTTGTATTTTTCTCTAATTGCGTGTTCCATGACCAGCTATTTCTGAAGGTTGGGAAGACCTTCTGAAACAGCTTTCTCCTTAGTGTGGGAGGATCTCCATTTAGAGGGCAAATACCCTGATCTCTCCAGGTGCATAAGAAGTCATACTACTTAGACCAACCTTGATCCCTGAGCTTCTTGCTGAAGTTATGAATAGAGTAAAATAATGGTTTTTCTTACTGCTTTGGACAAGAGAAAAAAAAATGAAAAAAATTAAATATTGGGGGGGGGAAAGAAAGGCAAAAGGATAGATCAATATTTATCTCGATTTTACATTGTTAAAATAAAGTAATACATTCAAGAGATTTGGAAAAAACAAACCCCATCTGTGACGTGTTTCCCAACCTTTGGCACTTTCAGATATTTGGGCGCGCTGGCCGGGGAATTCTGGGAGTTGAAGTCCACATATTTAAAGTCACCAAGGTTGAAAACAGTGGTCTGATGAAAGCTGCTGGACATAACCTTTCCAGAATAGAGATTGTACTATGAGTCCCCTAGCTCTAGATAGATAAGAACATTTAATTTATACAAAGAATTTATTAGGTGCACTAGTGTAAGAACTAAGCCTCCCAAAACAGCCACTCTTATAGCATGATTTGTTTTGCAGAACAAAAATGCATATGACATAGGCACCTTCTAGGAATCATTCATGGAAATAAATGATCATTGCTTGAGTTAATGTTTTTTTAGTTACGGAACAAAATTCTTAAGATGTTTTTATATTGTGTATTGATATAGACATAAGGTTTTTAATCCCAAAAAAATCTATAAGGAAGATTTTAATTTTGGGATAAGCATAGAGGAATCACTTTAGAAAATATGTAAAATATGCTTTGTTGCAAGCCTGATTATTTAGCTAATATCTTAAATGTCCTTGTTACAAATAAGTAGTTGTCCTGTGTATTGTCCGTTTGTGTCTTTTTTAAAAACAAAATGACAATGATTTAATTTATTAGAATTGTTTAACACATTTTGGACACAATGCTGTGAAAGATTGTGTTCCAGGTTGCGAAACAGTTTTTAGATTTTATAATAATCTTATTTACTTTGCAAGTTTCTAAAATGTTTTTTGAACATCTAAAAATAGGTCTTTGGTATTTCAGTACAAAAACGTGTAAACTAAATTCTGCAAGCTGATTCTATATTTAAGTGTTTGAGCAAGTTTTAAACAAAATGCCTCTTCAATGCAAATGATTTTTTAATGTCTGCAGTTACTCTGCAGTGACAGTTCTTTTGTAGTTTCGCTATCTTTTTCTAACGCTAGTATCCTACAGATATTTTAATAGTTAAAAATTTTCTAAAAAATGGTTCAATTTTTGCTTCTGTAAAAAGCTCCTTTTTTCATCACCATGTTTTTGAATGCATGTAGAAATGTCTGGAATGAACTGTATATATAGTCTGCTGTTTGATGGCCATGTTAATTTTAGATTAGATTTATTTCACACACTATCCAACTAAATATCAAAAGCACATATAGAGGAAGTTGGTGTAGTTTTCATGAAAATAATTTAATTGGCATTATTTATGCATGAGTAAATAAATGGTTGAAAATTTTCACTGAAAGGACAAATCAAACATTTCATTAATAATTACTACCTTTTCCTACACCCGAGGGTTTTTTTTAAAAAAACCAACAATTTTCTTTTTGTTAAAAAAATTGGTAGATTTTTTTTCAAACTCCATAGTTGCATGCTGTAGAGGAAGGAAAAATTCTTGACACTCCCATCTTGATTTGGTTCCCCATATATTTTTGCATTGTTTGGGTTAAATAATTGCATCAACACCATTCATTTCACAATGGCTTTTAGGCCCACTTATAAATCAACACTGGGATCTGTGCAGTAGGGTAGTCATAAAAACTGTTTACCTGTAATAACAACTGCATGACAGGGAGATGGTACCTTACAGGTTACTTTGTAGGTGAAAAGACACCAACGGGCACTGGGTGATAGTCACATACTCTTTTTCAAATAACGTAAACTTAATTAAACCTCACAGTGAGTTAAAGCCGATGCACAGTCACCTCTTCTTACAGAAGCTGCATGGATTTCATTTTGAAATCAAACCTGGTGTTTGACATAGATACAACTCTTTAGTTGCAGTTCTGCGGTAGTAGCTCACCCTGTAAAGAACGGTGGTTAGAATCCAAATAGTTGGATAGAGTCTGAATGCGCCACTGATTTTGTAAGAATCTGTGTAACTTTCTATTCTTATTTATATCAATAAATTCCACCACTGTTTTATCAAACTCTTATTTATTGTACTCTTTATTACTGCATATTCTTTTCGAACATTATTTAGCATGCAAACAGCACAGCATTAATCAGCATTGTATATTATTTATTTATATCCCACAGTCGGCAAAGCAGTGGAAGTGATGTGCCGGTGTCTGGAGGCTGTCAGGGTCTGGATGGGTGTCAACAGGCTCAAACTCAACCCTGATAAGACAGAGTGGCTGTGGGTTTTGCCTCCCAAGGACAGTCCCATCTGTCTGTCCATTACCCTGGGGGGGGATTACCGTATGATCCCCTCGGAGAGGGTCTGCAACTTGGGCGTCCTCCTTGATCCACAGCTTACTTTAGAACACCATCTTTCGGCTGTGGCGAGGAAGGCGCTTGCCCAGGTCCGCCTGGTGCAGCAGTTGTGGCCCTATTTGGACAGGGAGTCCTTGCTCACAGTCACTCACGCCTTCATCACCTCAAGGTTCGACTAATGCAACACTCTCTACATGGGGCTACCTCTGAAGAGTGTTCAGAAACTTCAGATCGTGCAGAAGGCGGCCGCGCGAGCAGTCATGGGTCTTCCCAGATACGCCCATGTTTTGTCCACACTCTACGGCCTGCACTGGTTGCCGATTAGTTTCTGGACACAATTCAAAGTGTTGGTGATGACCTATAAAGCCCTACATGGCATCGGACCAGAATACATGACGCACCGCCTTCTGCCACATCAATCCCAGCGGCCGATTAGGTCCCACAGAGTTGGCCTTCTCTGGGTCCCCTCGACTAAACAATGTCAGCCTAGGGGAAGAGCCTTCTCTATGGTGGCCCCAGCCCTCTGGAATCAACTCCCCCCAGGGATTCGAACTGCCCCCACCCTTCTCCCCTTCCGCAAGACCTTGAAGACCTATCTACATCACCAGGCATGGGGCAACTGATGTATCCCCTTCTCTTACCGTTAAGTGTAGTCGATGCTTGGAACAAACTTCCAGCAGACATGGTTGGTAAATCTACAGTAACAATTTAAACATGCCTGTGATAAACATATATTCATCCTAAGATAAAATACAGGAAATAGTATAAGGGCAGACTAGATGGACCATGAGGTCTTTTTCTGCCGTTAATCTTCTATGTTTCTATGAGTTATGTGTGGTTATGACTGTTACACTATTGATTGTTTTTAAGATAGTGGGTTTTTAGTTATAGTTTTAACCATTAGATTTGTATTGTATTGTTTTATTGCTGTTGTGAGCTGCCCCGAGTCTTCGGAGAGGGGCGGCATACAAGTCTAATAAATTATTATTATTTATTACTTTTTAAATAAACTGCTCAACATGGTGAACATATCTAATAGATGTAGTCCTCAATTACGACCACAATTGACGCCAAAATTTCTGTTGCCAAGTGAGAAATTTGTTAAGTGAGTTTTGCCCTATTTCATGACTTTTCTCATCACATTTGTTAAGTGAATCACTGCACAGTCTAACTTAGTAACCTGGTTGTTAAGTAAATCTGGCTTCCCCATGGACTTTGCTTTGCCAGAAGGTCACAAAAGGGGATCACGTGACTTAGGGACACTGCAACCGTCATAAATGTGAGACAGTTCTCAAACATCCAGGTGTAAATCACTTAAGATGCTTCAATGGTCTTATGTCATCTAGCTGGCTTTCACAGCTATCTTGTGGCTATAACTCATTTCTCACTTGACACCTTAACCCAGAGGTCCCCAAATGTGGCAACTTGTAAGACTTGTGGACTTCAAATCCCAGAATTCTGTTGGAGGATTCTGGGAGTTGGAAGTCCACAAAAAACAACAACAGAGTTGGAAGGGACCTTGGAGGTCCTCTAGTCCAACCCAATGCTTGGCAGGAGACCCTTCACTTCTTCAGACAAATGGTTCTCCAATCTCTTCTTAAAAACGTCCAGTGTTGGGGCATTCACAACTTCTGGAGGCAAGCTGTTCCAATGAATAATTGTTCCGTCAGGAAATTTCTCCTTAGTTCTAAGTTGCTTCTCTCCATGATTAGTTTCCACCCATTGCTTCCTTGTTTGACCCTCAGGTGCTTTAGAGAATAGCCTGACTCCCTCTTCTTTGTAGCAAACCCCGAGGTATTGGAACACTGCTATTGTGTGTCTCCCCCTACTCCTTCTTTTCATTAAACTGTCTTAAAGTTGCCAGGTTTGAAGACCTCTGCCTTAACTACTAGACCAGGTGTCAGCAACCCACGGCTCTGCAGCTGCATGTGGCTCTTCCATCCCTCTTCTGCAGCTCCCTGCCACTCAAAATATGCATCACAACTGCCAATAAGTGACGACTGCACGCAATTTATTCAGCCTTTTGACCCGGTAGGCCAACCATGGATAATTATGTTTTTTTATGCATGGAGTTAAGGTAAAAAACAATATATGCAGTGTTAGCTTCATTTTAAATGTCGAAATGGTTTTGTGTTTGTGGGAAGCGGGTCGAAATGGCTCTGTGTGTTTAAGGTTGATGACTCCTGCACTAAACCAAGCTGGCTACAGGGTGCTGTATGAATGAGGAAAGCTGACTGGAGTTTGATTTTTTTGGGGATTCTCCTTGTCTTATTGGGATTATTTTGAATCATTCTGCATTTTTCGGAGTATAAGACGCACCTTACTTTTTGGGGAGGAAAATAGGGGAAAAAATCTACCTACCAGATATTCATCAGGCTAGAATCCTTGGTCTGGTCAGCTTCAGCCCATTATTTTATCCCCTGGTCAGGGCTTTAAAAATATCTCATTTGGAGAGAGTAACAATGAAAGAGCTTGCATGTGACGATAACTCATTTCTCACTTCTTGATACCTTAACCCAGAGGTCCCCAAACTTGGTAACTTTAAGAATTGTGGACTTCAAATCCCAGAATTCTGTTGGAGGATTCTGGGAGTTGGAAGTCCACAAAAAACAACAACAGAGTTGGAAGTGACCTTGGAGGTCTTCTAGTCCATCATTAGCACCTCATTGAGGAAAGAAACATTCAGAACAAGTAGAACAATGACAAAAAACCTGCAAAGATTTAGGGCTTGGAAAACATTCTTTGCAGAGAGTAACAATGAAAGAGCCTGCAAGATAAGAGCTGGGAAGATCGTTAGCACCTAGTTAGGGATGGAAAGAAACATTTGAAACAAGTAGAGCAATGACAAAAGATCTGCAAAGATTTAGGGCTTGGAAAACATTCTTTGCAGAGAGTAACAATGAAAGAGCCTGCAAGATAAGAGCTGGGAAGATCGTTAGCACCTAGTTAGGGGTGGAAAGAAACATTTGAAACAAGTAGAGCAATGACAAAAAACATGCAAAGATTTAGGGCTTGGAAAACATTCTTTGCAGAGAGTAACAATGAAAGAGCCTGCAAGATAAGAGTTGGGAAAATCATTAGCACCTAGTTAGGGATGGAAAGAAACATTTGAAACAAGTAGAGCAATGACAAAAGATCTGCAAAGATTTAGGGCTTGGAAAACATTCTTTGCAGAGAGTAACAATGAAAGCCTGCAAGATAAGAGCTGGGAAGATCGTTAGCACCTAGTTAGGGCTGGAAAGAAACATTCGAAACAAGTAGAGCAATGACAAAAAACCTGCAAAGATTTAGGAAAACATTATTTGCAGAGAGTAACAATGAAAGAGCCTGCAAGGGAAGAGCTTGAAAGATCGTTAGACCTAGTTAGGACTGGGGGGGAAAAAGCTTCGAAGAAAACTACATTCAGAGTATAAGATGCACCCAAATTTTCAGCCTCTTAGGGAGGAAAAAAGTGTGTCTTATACTCCAAAAAATATGGTATATGCTTGTTGTAAGTACTTTGATCTCCCAGGTGGCACTTGTGTGTCTTAGCTGCATCGTGACATCACATTGGCTACGTCCTAGCGACTTACCTGGTAGGCATTGTTCTTCGGTCATGACATCATTGGTTCAGGTGGAAAGTGTCTGGGGGATTCTCAGTTGGACAGACTAGCGCACCGCCGTGTTTGTAGAATGCAAAGCAAAAGGAAACTGACCCTCGGCTTAACTCCCCAAACCAGACCTGGGACAAGTTCACGTTCATTATGGCAGCGGCACTTGCGTTTAGGAGAGCTTTTATCGCCGCAATCACGGCTTTTCAATATCAAGTTACACATCATTGATACTGAAGAATTATATTTGTTACCCGAATGTAATCGGGACTTAAGTATCAGCAAACTGAAGAATCGCCTTGAGCTTTATGTTGGGATCCCAGTGAATTTCCAGCGAATTCAGTATCTGGATGAAGGTGAGCCCTCCTGTCTATGTGACAGCTATGTCCATTTACCACAATGTCCTAGTCCTCCATGTAATGTAACATTACGGGCTGAGCCAGGAATTTTTTTCTTTAATATAGAAACATAGAAGACTGACGGCAGAAAAAGACCTCATGGTCCATCTAGTCTGCCCTTATACTATTTCCTGTATTTTATCTTACAATGGATCTATGTTTATCCCAGGCATGTTTAAATTCAGCTACTGTGGATTTATCTACCACGGCTGCTGGAAGTTTGTTCCAAGGATCTTCTACTCTTTCAGTAAAATAATATTTTCTCATGTTGCTTTTGATCTTTCCCCCAACTAAGTTCAGATTATGCCTTCTTGTTCTTGTGTTCACTTTCCTATTAAAAACACTTCCCTCCTGAAACTTATTTAACCCTTTAACATATTTAAATGTTTTGATCATGTCCCCCCGTTCCCTTCTGTCCTCCAGACTATACAGATTGAGTTCATGAAGTCTTTCCTGATACGTTTTATGCTTAAGACCTTCCACCATTCTTGTAGCCCGTCTTTGGACCCGTTCTATTTTGTCAATATCTTTTTGTAGGTGAGGTCTCCAGAACTGAGCACAGTATTCCAAATGGGGTCTCACCAGCGCTCTATATAGCGGAATCATAATCTCCCTCTTCCTGCTTGTTATACCTCTAGCTATGCAGCCAAGCATCCTGCTTGCTTTTCCTACCGCCCGACCACACTGCTCACCCATTTTGAGACTGTCAGAAATCACTATAATGGACAGGCTCAAGGATTATTTGTCCAAAGGGTCTCCAGAGTAAAGATAAAAAATATACTGCTAAAAAAAAATAAAGGGAACACTCAACACATCCTAGATCTGAATGAATGAAATATTCTCATTGAATACTTTGTTCTGTGCAACGTTGAATGTGCACAACAGCATGGGAAATGGATTGTCAGTCAGTGTTGCTTCCTAAGTGGACAGTTTGATTTCAGGGAAGTTTGATTTACTTGGAGTTATATTGTGTTAAGTGTTCCCTTTATTTATTTATTTTGAGCAGTGTATATTGTTATTCCTTCTTGTTAAGTGCCATCCCAGTTGGGTTTTTAGCCTCTTTCAATCAACTGACCACTTTCTCCCTATATAGTTCAAGCAGTCTTTCTCAGCCTGGCTGGGGGATTCTGGGAGTTGAAGTGCGTAACATCATCTGGGGATAAAAATTGGGAGGCACTGCCTTACAAGCAGTTATGAACGAGTGAAATGCAAAATTGGTATTGACAAGCTTTCTGGTTCTAGCAAAAGAGTCAGAATACTTCAGCTCACAGAATTAAAAGGGGAAAGAAAGAAAGAGAAAGAAAGAAAGAAAGAAAGAAAGAGGGAGGGAGGGAGAGGAGGGAGGAAAGAAGGAAAGAAAAAGAAAGAGAAAGAAAGGAGGGGAAGAAGGGAGGAAGGGAGAGAGGGAAAGAAGGAAAGAAAGAAAGAGAAAGAGAGAAAGAGAAAGAAAGAAAGAAGGAAAGAAAAAGAAAGAAAGGGAGGGTTGGGAGGGAGGAAAGGAAGGAAAGAAGGATGGAAAGAAAAAGAAGGAAAGAAAGAAAAAGAAAGAAAGAAAGAGGGAGGGAGGGAGGAGAGGAAGGGAAGGAAAGAAAAAAAAGAAAGAAAGGAGGGGAAGAAGGAAAGAAGGAAGGAAAGAAGAGAGGATAGGAGAGAGGGAAGGAAGGAAAGAAAGAAAGAAAAAGGGAGGTGAGGGAGGAAAGGAAGGAAAGAAGGATGGAAAGAAGAGAGGGAGGGAGGAAAGAAAGAAGGAAGGAAAGAAAGAAACAGAAAGAAAGAAAGAGGGAGGGAGGGAGAGGAGGGAGGGAGGAAAGAAGGAAAGAAAAAGAAAGAAAGGAGGGGAAGAAGGGAAGAAGGGAGGAAGGGAGAGAGGGAAAGAAGGAAAGAAAGAAAGAAAGAAAGAGAGAAAGAGAAAGAAAGAAAGAAGGAAAGAAGGAAAGAAAAAGAAAGAAAGAAAGAGAAAAAGAAGGAAAGAAAGAAAAAGAAAGAAAGAAAGAAAGAAAGAGGGAGGGAGGAGAGGAAGGGAAGGAAAGAAAAAAAGAAAGAAAGAAAGGAGGGGAAGAAGGAAAGAAGGAAGGAAAGAAGAGAGGATAGGAGAGAGGGAAGGAAGGAAAGAAAGAAAGAAAAAGGGAGGGGAGGGAGGAAAGGAAGGAAAGAAGGATGGAAAGAAGAGATGGAGGGAGGAAAGAAAGAAGGAAAGAAAGAAAGAAAAAGAAAGAAAGAAAGAAAGAAAGAAAAAGAATTACACAGAACACCAGGTTTGGATCAGGCAGGGATTCTTCCTCGCCGCTACTAGTGCGGTTGTGTGCGCAGCTGTGGGTGACTGGACACCAGGCGCAAGCGGATGCTTGAGATTTGGCTCCTGTGCACGCGCGGGAAGCCAAATTTCATGCAAGGGTATACAGGTGAGATTTCGCTGAATTTTGGCGTTTTTTTGCTGCATGGAAGCAGTAAACCATAGAAAATCGGTGAAATTGCATGGCGCACAAAGTATTCTCACACAAGATTTGGCTTCCTGTGCATGCGCAGAAGTCAAATCTCACATGGGCGCACCTGCCTGTCCGCTGGTCACTTTTGCTACCAGTGCAGTGGCATCAAGTGCAGCGGTAGGAACCCAATACTGGTTTGGATATATTTGAACAAAAAACCTGTACAGTATATACCGTATTTTTTGGAGTATAAGATGCACCTTCCCACCACCAAATTTGGGTGCGTCTCCAAGTGTAGCTTTTTCGAAGCTTTTTTTCCCAGACGTAATGAGGTGGTAATGATCTTCCCTGCTCTTCCCAACTTACAGGCTTGTTTTCATTGCTACTCCTGAAAAAGGTTTTTTTCTTCCCAGATCGAAGGATTTTTTCATTGCTACTCTGAATAATTTTTTTTCTAGCCCTAAGTCTTTCCAGGATTTTTTTCATTGCTATTCCCTCTGAGTAAGATTTTTTTCAGCTGTAACCAGGGGATAAAATAATGTGCTGAAGCTGACCAGACTAAGGAGGCTAGCCAGATGAATAGCTGGTAGGCAGATTTTTTTGTCCTATTTTCTTCCCCAAAAACCAAGATGGGTCTTATACTCCAGTGTGTCTTATACTCCGAAATATATGGTCAGTACTCCAGGTTCTGTGCTAAAGATATCTGTTTATTGTTGTGTCAATCAATTCATTTTATTTAGAGACAAATGTGTGTCTTCTAATTCAGGGGTCTCCAACCTTGACAGGTTTTAAGCCTTGTGGCCTTCAACTCGTTAGGAGTTGGAGTCCACAAGTCTTAAAGTTGCCAAGGTTGGAGACTTCTGTTCTAGTTGTCTAGTCATTCACTCAATGCAACTCATCACCTGGGTTGAGTAATGAAATTTTTGCAAGCAAACAACCAAGCCCAGAGAGCACCAAGAACTTTGCAGCTCTTAGGAATTGTTGTTGTTGCTTTTTAAAAAAAACACACAATATTATTGGCATGCAATGTTTTAAGCCTACCCAGGAGATACTACTGCTACTACTTTCAGTTTGCTTCTACAGTAGATCTTGAGGATGAGTCGACGTTGAGGAAACATGAAATCGTCCCTGGAGGAACTCTCACTATGCGAATTTGGCAAGAAGATTCTTGGGGATCATTGGTGGCTGCGGCTGCAAGTGGAAAGGTCAAGAGGGTTAGTCTGAACGTTTTACAAGTACAGTGGTACCTCATCATACAAACTTAATTGGTTCCAGGAGGAGGTTCGTAAGGTGAAAAGTTCGTAAGATGAAACAATGTTTCCCATAGGAATCAATGTAAAAGCAAATAATGCGTGCAAATCCTTCAGGAAAATCCCAAACTTTAGAAGGGAGGCGAACAGAGGGCAGGGAGGAGCAGCTAAAGGGGGTGGGTGGAAGAAGCAAGGCTAAAGGGTGAGTGGGAAGGAAGAAAGGCAAGGGGGCGCCCCTCCCTTTTCTTTCTTCAAAAGACACCGTTTCAGTTCCTTTGCAAGCACGTTGTTCTCTACAAAATTTTTCCTCCCCCAAGCTGCCCCTCCCTCCTCCCTTTTCTTTCTTCAAAAGACACCCTTTCAGTTCCTTTGCAAGCATGTTGTTCTCTGCAAAATGTTTCCTACTCCAAGCAGCCCCTCCCTTTTCTTTCTTCAAAAAAGGGGGGGAAAAGAAACCCCTTCATCCCAGCAGCAGCTGCTTGGGTTCGTAAGGAGAAAATAGTTCGGAAGAAGAGGCAAAAAAATCTTAAACACTGGGTTCGTATCTTGAAAAGTTCGTTAGAAGAGGCGTTCGTAAGATGAGGTACCATTGTACCTCATACTGTTCTGTAGACACCGCGGGTGCTTTTTGAAGGGCTTCCTTTGAGGCAAAGAATATTTCAGTGGTCAAAGGCGAGAAACAGCAGAATTTGGGCATAATACATCCAAAAACACTTGTAGAGTAATGGTTCTCAGCCTGTGGTCCGTGGACCCGAAGTTGTTACAGGAGGGCTGCCGGGGGGCGGGGAGGAGAAAATCCGGGATTTAAGGGGTGGGGAAGAAAGCGGGCTTGCAATTGGCCCCTTTGTTTCCCGCCTTTCCTTAAGGAACTGTTGCTGCCCTATGTTTATAGAGCAGCAACACTTCTCATTTCAAATTCCAGCGCGGAGGTCGGTCCTCCGCGCTGAATTTGAAATTTCCTGGGCTGAGAGGTAAAAACCTCTGTGCCATAGCGCACTGCGCAGCTTAGAGGGAACAGTACTAACAGACTGTTTGAAGGACTTTGTTGGATGTGAATGCTAAGAATTCACATTAGCCAAATAAAAAGGGGTTTTCTTTTGGGACAAGGATTCTGTTTGGTAATCTGGTAATTTATATCATTATGTTTCCTTTGCTTGCTTCTCCATATGGGGCCATTAACATCTGCTTCTTTATTGCTAGTTGCAAACCATAGGAGTTACACAGACCTCGGCGTTCAGCACTGCAAATTCGAGGCTAATGACGGAACAAAAGAGGAACGAATGGTTGGCGCATCGAGCATTCGTGGCTTTATTTATTACTGCTCACAGAGGCCACAGGAGGGCCATGGAGTATTTGCTCGAAAACGGTAGCATGTTAAGTTCTGAAAGGACTCCCATAATAGTCTGTGCTGATTTCTTCCCCACACAGGTAGCCCTCAAATTAAAATCATTTGTTTTGCGACCCGAAGTTACAACAGCACTGAGAAAAAAAAGACTTATGACTCTTTTTCACACTTACGACTGCTGCCGCATCCCCTTGGTCACATGATCAAAATTCAGAAACTTGGGCAACTGGATCATCTTTATAACAGTTGCAGGGTTCCCTACATGGCATTGGGTCAGAATACATCCGGAACCGCCTTCTACCGCACGAATCCCAGCGGCCGATTAGGTCCCACAGAGTTGGCCTTCTCCGGGTCCCGTCGACCAAACAATGTCGTTTGGCGGGGCCCAGGGGAAGAGCCTTCTCTGTGGTGGCCCCGACCCTCTGGAACCAACTCCCCCCAGAGATTAGAACGGCCCCCACCCTCCTTGTCTTTCGCAAATTACTTAAGACCCACCTTTGTCGCCAGGCATGGGGGAGTTAAGTTATCCTTTCCCCCTAGGCTACTACAAGTTAGGCATGGTATGTTTGTATGTTTTTTTTTATAATAGGGGTTTTTTAGCTGTTTTTATTAATTGGATTGTTCATGTTGTTTTACCACTGTTGTTAGCCGCCCCGAGTCTGCGGAGAGGGGTGGCATACAAATCCAATCAATCAATCAATCAATCAATCAATCAATAATAATGTGATCACTTTTTCTGATCTTCTGACAACCAAACGACAATGGGGAAGCCAAATTCATGTTACAACTAGGTTAAACTCAGTAGCGGGTTGCTACTGGAACGGTAAAGGACGCTGCACTGGTAGTACAAATTGAGCTGCGCACACAGCTTCAGGTCCCAGTGAGATTTTGCTTCTGCGCAAGGGGACATGGGTGCAAGAGAGATTTCGGCATGCAAAAAAATCACCGAAATCTCTCTTGTGCGCATGTCCCGTCATGAGATTTTGTTTCCTGCACATGCGCAGAAGCAAAATCTCACTGGGATGTGCACGTGCGCATGCAATTGTTGGTATGTCTCGGTATAGCTGGGCTATGAGACCTTTGACATAGACCGAGCAGAGATTAAGAAGAGTGTGGATGTGTGTGTGTTATAGCCAATAATGACACAGTTATGCTGATTAAGTACTATTTACATATACAGTGGTACCTCATGATACAAACTTAATTGGTTCCAGGAGGAGGTTCGTAAGGTGAAAAGTTCGTAAGACGAAACAATGTTTCCCATAGGAATCAATGTAAAAGCAAATAATGCGTGCAAATCCTTCAAGAAAATCCCAAACTTTAGAAGGGAGGCGAACAGAGGGCAGGGAGGAGCAGCTAAAGTGGGTGGGTGAAAGAAGCAAGGCTAGGCTAAAGGGTGAGTGGGAAGGAAGAAAGGCAATGGGGGCACCCCTCCCTTTTCTTTCTTCAAAAGACACCGTTTCAGTGCCTCTGCAAGCACGCTGTTCTACTTTTGTTAATGCAAAGCCTTTCCCCCTCCAAGCCGCCCCTCCCTTTTCTTTCTTCAAAAGACACCCTTTCAGTGCCTGCAAGCACGCTGTTCTACTTTTGTTAATGCAAAGTCTTTCCCCCTCAAAGCCGCCCCTCCCTTTTCTTTCTTCAAAAGACACCCTTTCAGTGCCTGCAAGCACGCTGTTCTACTTTTGTTAATGCAAAGCCTTTCCCCCTCCAAGCCGCCCCTCCCTTTTCTTTCTTCAAAAAAGGGGGGGGGGAAAGAAACCCCTTCATCCCAGCAGCAGCGGCTTGGGTTCGTAAGGTGAAAATAGTTCGGAAGAAGAGGCAAAAAAATCTTAAACACCGGGTTCGTATTTTGAAAAGTTTGTTAGAAGATGCGTTCGTAAGATGAGGTACCACTGTATACATAAAACAGAAAACAATCCATAAACTGCACATAGCAAGCACTAAGCAATACAAAATAAACTGCACATAGCAAGCACTAAGCAATACAATATAAACTGCATATAACAAGCACTAAGCAATACACACTTCCCCCTCAAAGTAAAGACAAAAATAAAAGAGCAATTCAGCATCATTGTAGAAGAGAGTACTGGCGCCCTCTTATGGCGAACCAGCCAAAACTCTTAAAGTGATATTTCTACTTAAATACAAGAAACTACAATAGACTGTTTAACACGGCAATCCCAAACAACCATGTACCATGTACTAACAGCAACAGACCTGGGAGACAGAGAAAGACCAGTATGTTTACCGTGTCTAAAAATGTTGGCTGTGGACAGCATGAAGCTAAAGTTGAGGTTTTTTTCAGCAAAAATGTGCCGAATGCTGCCAATATTGCCAGTGTGTTTCTCTTCGCTCTGGGTAGACTGGGCTGAAGTCACACTGGCTCGATGTTTCCTCTTTGCATGGAGTAGACTGGGCCGAAGCCACATTGGGTAGACTGGGTCGAAACTATGCGGGCTGGCCTCTTACATTTTCCAGGATGGCCCCACGGGCCGGATCCGACCACATCATAATTAATGATAATAATAATTTATTAGATTTGTATGTCTCCCCTCTCCGCAGACTCGGGGCGGCTCACAACAATAATAATAACAATATACAATGTAACAAATCTAATATTAAAAGAAAGTATTTAAAAAACCCGTCATTTAAAAAATCATGGGCCAGAACTGGTCCGCGGGCCTTGTGTTTGACTCCCCTGCCCCATACTATTTCAGACAAGTGCTCTTAGAAGCTTCTATCACTGGATTAAAGAGGATAAAAGAGATTCTACATTTTATACTTATTTATTTATTATTGTGATTTATAGACCACCCAACTCCTTATGGACTCTGGGCAGCAAAAAACAATATAAAACAAAGTAAAAACAAATCTAAAACCCTTGATACTCAAACATTCATATTCATTCAGCTGGGACAAAATGGAGTCGTTCAAAGCCATGTTTTCACGGCCTTTCGGAAAGCTAGGAGGGTGGGGATCATGCAGATCTTAGGGGGGGAGTTGGTTCCCTAGAGCCGGAGCCGCCACAGAGAAGGCCCTCCCACACGGCCCCACCAGCTGACATTGTGTAGCCAAAAGCATCCTGAGAAGGCTACTTTTGTGGGCCCTAACTGACTGCTGGGGGGGTATGTGGCAGAAGGTGGTCCTGTATATAATCTGGTCCTAAACCATGTGGTTCTTTAACCTTGAGTTGTGTCTGGAGAATGATTGGGAGCCAGTGCAGCTCACTGAGTGTTGGTGTGATGTGGATGTATCTAGGTAGAAACATAGAAGACTGACGGCAGAAAAAGACCTCATGGTCCATCTAGTCTGCCCTTATACTATTTCCTGTATTTTATCTTACAATGGATATATGTTTATCCCAGGCATGTTTAAATTCAGTTACTATGGATTTATCAACCATGTCTGCTGGAAGTTTGTTCCAAGGATCTACTACTCTTTCAGTAAAATAATATTTTCTCATGTTTTATTTATTATTTATTTATTAGTTGGACTTGTATGCCGCCCCTCTCCGAAGACTCGGGGCGGCTCACAACAAGTAAAACAGTCACAACAATCCAATTAATTAAAATATTTAACGATTTAAGAAAACCCCATGTGATAGCAAACACACACACAAACATACCATATATAAATTTAACGTGCCCAGGGGAGATGTTTAGTTTCCCCATGCCTGACGGCAAAGGTGGGTCTTAAGGAGTTTTCGGAAGGCAGGAAGAGTAGGGGCAGTTCTAATCTCCGGGGGGAGTTGGTTCCAGAGAGCCGGTGCCGCCACAGAGAAGGCTCTTCCCCTGGGACCCGCCAACCGACATTGTTTAGTTGACGGGACCCGGAGAAGGCCCACTCTGTGGGACCTAATCGGTCGCTGGGATTCGTGCGGCAGGAGGCGGTCTCGGAGATATTCTGGTCCGATGCCATGAAGGGCTTTATAGGTCATAACCAACACTTTGAATTGTGACCGGAAATTGATCGGCAGCCAATGCAGACTGCGGAGTGATGGTGAAACATGGGCATACCTAGGTAAGCCCATGACTGCTCTCGCAGCCGCATTCTGCACGATCTGAAGTTGCTTTTGATCTTTCCCCCAACTAACTTCAGATTGTGTCCCCTTGTTCTTGTGTTCACTTTCCTATTAAAAACATTTACCTCCTGAACCTTATTTAACCCTTTAACATATTTAAATGTTTCAATCATGTCCCCCCTTTTCCTTCTGTCCTCCAGACTATACACATTGAGTTCATTAAGTCTTTCCTGATATGTTTTATGCTTAAGACCTTCCACCATTCTTGTAGCCCGTCTTTGGACCCGTTCAATTTTATCAATATCTTTTTGTAGGTGAGGTCTCCAGAACTGAACACAGTATTCCAAATGTGGTCTCACCAGCGCTCTATATAGCGGGATCATAATCTCCCTCTTCCTGCTTGTTATACCTCTAGCTATGCAGCCAAGCATCCTACTTGCTTTTCCTACTGCCTGACCACACTGTTCACCCATTTTGAGACTGTCAGAAATCACTACCCCTAAATCCTTCTCTTCTGAAGTTTTTGCTAACCCAGACCTGCCAATGCAATACTCAGATTGAGGATTCCTTTTCCCCAAGTGCACCCACAACAGCTCGCACAGCTGTGTTTTGGACCCGTTGTAGTCTCCGAACACTTTTCAAGAGTAGCCCCATGTAGAGTGCATTGCAATAGTCGCATTGCAGTAGCAAATGTTAAACCCAGGCTTAGGGAATCCCAGATATATGTCTTTTATTCCTTTCCAGGTGCCGATGTGAAACTTAAAACTCCTCTGGGCAGGACAGTCCTCCACGCTGCTGTCACTTCGGGCCAGATTGAATGTATCAGCATCCTCCTTGACTGTGGAGCCAAGGTCAGCGACGAAGACAACGAAGGACACAACGCTATACAGCTGGCCCGGCTGTGGAAGCAGAAAGAGAGCGAAAGGAAGCTCTTCCGGTACAGGTGGATGAGCCGAATAGCTCGAAGCAGCCAACAGCAAAGCCTGAAATAGAAGCTAGAAGTCAAAGCAGATGTTTTAAAACTGATGGAGGGATTGAGAACGTTTTCCACATGAACTTTCCTTCAGAAATTGTAACTGTTTTGAAATACAAGACTTCATGTCTCAATTTCTCTGTAAATGAGATAGTTAATTAGTGAAGATTGGACTTAATCCCTGGATAGTTCAGTGGATTTCAAGCTGGCTGAAGCATAGACATCAAAGAGTTATTGTTAATGGCGAGTATTCTGAACAGAGACAGGTTACAAGCGGTGTGCCACAAGGGTCTGTTCTGGGTCCTATTCTTTTTATTATGTTTGTGAGTGACATAGGGGAAGGTTTGGTAGGGAAGGTTTGCCTATTTGCCGATGACTCTAAAGTGTGCAATAGGGTTGATATTCCTGGAGGGGTCTGTAATATGGTAAATGATTTAGCGTTACTAGATAAATGGTCAAAGCAATGGAAACTGCAGTTTAATGTTTCCAAATGTAAAATAATGCACTTGGGGAAAAGGAATCCTAAATCTGAGTATTGCATTGGCAGTTCTGTGTTAGCAAAAACTTCAGAAGAGAAGGATTTAGGGGTAGTGATTTCTGACAGTCTCAAAATGGGTGAACAGTGTGGTCGGGCGGTAGGAAAGGCAAGTAGGATGCTTGGCTGCATAGCTAGGGGTATAACAAGCAGGAAGAGGGAGATTGTGATCCCCTTATATAGAGCGCTGGTGAGACCACATTTGGAGTACTGTGTTCAGTTCTGGAGACCTCACCTACAAAAAGATATTGACAAAATTGAACGGGTCCAAAGACGGGCTACAAGAATGGTGGAAGGTCTTAAGTATAAAACGTATCAGGAAAGACTGAATGAACTCAATCTGTATAGTCTGGAAGACAGAAGGAAAAGGGGGGACATGATCGAAACATTTAAATATGTTAAAGGGTTAAATAGGGTTCAGGAGGGAAGTGTTTTTAACAGGAAAGTGAACACAAGAACAAGGGGACACAATCTGAAGTTAGTTGGGGGAAAGATCAAAGGCAACATGAGAAAATATTATTCTCCCATGTCTCTGGAAGGAGAGTCCATCATGGGTTTAGCTCGAGTCTTATTGGTAGGGACTGAGTTATAAATTAATATAATTATCATATTAATTAGGTACCGCCCCCTTGCTGCCCCTGTACCTCAGTTTTAAAAAACTCAGTCGAGGAAGGGACTCTGAGTTTTTTACTCCTGAGGGAGTAATCTTAAAAATGTTGATTTAATGGATTATTATTGTAATAAATGTAATATGAATGTATTGCTTTTAATCTTGTTTTTTCTGTCTTCACAGGTCATTATTTCGTTTAGGGGTTTCTGCCCTCCGCGGGCAGCGCCCCCAACGTTCTCCTCATGGGGCCTCTTCTCCCCGCGAGTACTGCCCTGAAGAGGAATGTTGAGCTGGAGATCACTGACCTCCGTGGCCATATCTAGCTTGTTCACCCCAAGTGGGAGGGGTCCGCCCCCTACCCACTTAAGGGGGCAGCAGAAAACGTTTCGGAAAAATGAGAAAAGGCTGAGCCTGGAACGAGCGGCAGGCGCGCTGCCTGGCTGAAGCCGGGATCAGTTTCGGAGCGCCTCACAGCTGATCGCTAATTAAGGGCTCAAAGCGCTCGCAGCCGAAGCCGCGGGAGAGAGCGAGCGGCCGCTGGGGACTCCAGCAGGAGAGGGGAATCCCCAAGCCTTTTTGACAGCCGCAAGTCACGGCGCCTGAAGGGCCGTGCATACAGCAATCAGGGGGACCTCACCCCCCCCCCAAGGGCGGCAGTTGGTAGCGCCCGCCATTTTACCCCAAAAAATTTGACGCGCGGGAGGAATTTCCCGCTCGAAATTTGGCGCGGTTTGGCAGGGCGCCAGGAGCCAGGCTTTTATTCTGCCCGGCAACACGCCTCATTGGCTCAGCTACTCACGTGGTGAGCAACTGTCAGGAACTAAATCTGTCATTCTGTGTGGATTCAGGCTTCGTGTAGTGATTCTGGTATAACGAATTTCTACAGTTTGTGAGTAAACGCTGCCCCATTACTCTAACCAGGATGGCTGATCAGCAGGTGGATCAGGGAGGGGAGCAAATCCAGTCTGCTCCGGCACCCCCCAAGGGTAAAGAAAGGACTTCTTCTAAGTCCAAGGCCAAGTCCTCCCAAACCTCTTCCTCTTTGAAGGAAGCTGAGAGAAAAATAAGGGCTTTAGAGCAACGCTTAGATGCAGCATTGGCCTCTCCAGCCTCAGGGGTTCTGCATATACCCCCATTCCAGCCGCTTCCAACAGCAGGGACACTGGCATTGGGAGCTCTGGGTTCTGCTACAGAGAGGGACTGGTCTCCAGACCGTCAGGCCTTACCATGCCCAACTCCACCATTGCCCTCACCTCATGCCAGATCAGAGAGGCCTGCTTCAGTCAGCCAGGCTTACTATGGGCCTTCTACTGCAACCCAGCCAACTGGGGCCCCTTCTGCATCTTTCACACCTACAGCTGCAGGGCTTAGATCCCAAGCTGATGCCTGGCAGGCCTTCCCGCCATCCCTGCAGGACATGATTGCCAACGTTTATGCGCAGGGAATGGCGGTTGGGGCTCAAAGTGTGACACCTCCATTACCGCAGTCATACCATCCCAGGGACCTTTGGTCAGCACCACCGCCCCCACCTGGGCTGGATTCACTGGCAGGAGACACTGGGCTGCTGGAAGAAGACAGTGAGCATGGGAACAATGAACTGTCTGATGATGAGTATGCCTTTCCAGAACAGCCCGCCCCCGCGGGCCTATTTAAGCCAACACTATTTAGGCTACTCTTACACAAGGTGAAACAGACCTTGGATGTGCCAGGTGCGGCAGCACCTCCGGATGCAGGCGATGGACTTAGAACTTCTGCTTCCCTGTGTAAGGAGCAGCCCAGGGAGTCCGATACTGTTCCTGCAATGGAGATCTTTTTAGAGAACATCAAGCGCACCTGGCAACACCCAGCAGCGGCCCAAGGCCCTTCAAATGTAGAGCGTCGTTTCTACACATTTGATAGCGAGATGGAGAATCTGTTACAGTTTCCGCCTGTGGACAAGCCGGTAGCCACACTGGTGTCCAATGCCGCCTTTCCTTCCGAAACGGCGGATAGTCTTAAGCCGGATGAGCGACGGGCCGAAACCCTCCTAAAGAAGGCCCATCAGATGGCGGCTTGGGCCCTACGAGCTGCATCAACGGCATCCATCTTTAATAGGGCATCCATCATGTGGCTCCAGGAGGTTCAGGCTCGAATGGGACCTGAAGATCCTCGTCTCAAACAGGATCTCAACAAGCTCCTGGCTGCGGCCGAATTTTCGGCGGACGCTACCTTGCACGCAGCGAAATTTGCCGCAAGGGGCATGGCCTCTACGATTTCTTCTCGACGCCTACTTTGGCTTCGACACTGGCAGGCGGATGCCAAGTCGAAGTGGCGCTTGTCATCTGCCCCTTTCGAAGGCACGAAGTTGTTCGGGGAGGTGCTGGAGGCTGTTCTGGTGGAGGACAAGGACAAGAGGAAGGTCCTCACCAGATCCTCTAGGCGCCAAGATCGCAATAGCACCCCGTACCGACGCCGGCAGCCATTTCGATGGGACCCAGCTTCCGGAGTTACCCAGACCTCCAGGCCTTATTCGCAGGGCCAATATGGTCAGTCCTATTCGTACCGCAACGATAGGACCTACTTTCAGGGCCGGGGCAGAGGATATCAACCGTCAAAACGGCCCTTTCGTGGTTCCAACCAGCGAGGTTTCCGTGGAGCCAAGTGACTCCACAGGGCAGGTCCCTTTGGGGGGAAAACTCCAAAGGTTTTGTACCGCCTGGACGGCCACAACCTCCGACGCTTGGATTTTGGACACAGTGACCCGAGGGCTCCGCCTCGAATTCTTACGTCTCCCACCTACCCAATTTGTGCCCTGTCCAGTACCCGCCGATGCTGCCAAGCGGGCATTGCTGGAGCAGGAGATCGCCCATCTCCTGGAGATCCACGCCATCGAGAAGGTGCCAACCCACATGGAGGGCATGGGGTTCTACTCCAGGGTCTTCATAGTACCCAAGTCATCGGGAGGTTGCAGGCTAATTTTGAACCTGAAGCGCTTAAACAGGTACGTGCTATACCGCAGGTTCAAAATGGCCTCCCTTCGCACCATACTCGCATCAATCAGAAACCGAGATCTCATGTCATCCATCGACCTGAAGGAGGCATATTTGCATATCCCCATCCATCCGGGGCACCGGAGATACCTCCGGTTTTATGTCCAGGGGAAGCACTACCAGTACCGGGCAATGCCATTTGGCCTATCCTCCGCCCCGCGTACCTTCACGAAGATACTGGACTCGCTGATCGCCTTCTTACGGTCCCGATCGATAAGAATAATCGCTTACCTGGACGATATCCTCTTACTGGCCAGGGATCTGGCGACTGCGCAAAGAGACCTACGAGCCACGTTAACACTGTTGCAGGAACATGGCTTTACAATAAACGAGGGAAAGAGTCACCTTTTCCCCACCTCCACTATTACTCATCTCGGCGCGGTGATAGATACCTCCACCATGGAGGTTTACCTGTCATTGGAACGACAACGCAACATTCAGGACTTAGTCAGCAAGTTGCAGCACCAGCGGATGGTAACGCTGGCCCTCTTATCCAAGGTGCTCGGGACACTAGTGTCATGCGTGGACATTGTTCCCTGGGCACGGTATCATTTTCGCACGCTGCAATGGACCTTACTTCCATACCAGAAACGACGGGTCAGTCATACACACAGACTGGTCATGGTAGGAAGTCGCCTACGAGCCTCCTTGAAATGGTGGCAGTCCCGGGCAATACATCGAGGGTCTCCCTTTGGCCACTTACACCGGGTCGTTGTGACCACGGATGCAAGCCTCCTTGGTTGGGGGGCACATGTGGACCGTCACGTAACTCAGGGGTTGTGGCTTCCCCAGGACTTGACCCCAACGAATATCAACTTCCTGGAGCTAAAAGCGGTCCGTCTCGCTCTGCTAACCTTCACTCCGTTCCTTCAGGGAAAGCATGTGCTGGTTCGTACGGACAATGTCGCGACCAGGGCGCATCTCAACCACCAAGGGGGGACCAGATCTCTCAGACTGATGGAGGAAACTCAGCTCCTCTTCGACTGGGCAGAGGTCCACCTGGCATCTCTCCAGGCGGAGCACATTGCGGGGGAAGCCAATACCCAGGCGGATTGGCTAAGTCGACAAACAGTGGACCCAGGGGAGTGGAGTCTAACCCCGCTGTTGTTTCAGCAGGTGACCAAAAGGTTTGGCAACCCGACGGTGGATCTGTTTGCGACTACGTACAATACTCAGCTTCCCCGGTTTTATTCCAGGTTTCCCACGTCAGGAGCCGAGGGGACCAATGCTTTACACTCCCCGTGGCCCAAAGAACTGCTTTACGCCTTCCCGCCAACGCCACTTATCCCCAAGGTGATAGAGAAGATCATAGTGGAACAGGCGGAGATCATCCTGATGGCACCCCATTGGCCACGGAGGGCTTGGTTCGCCGACCTAATGGGACTCTCAATTGTTCAACCCTGGCGGATTCCGGACGACCAGATTATCCTCACTCAGGGAGCAATCCTGCATCCGGAGCCACAGTGGTTCCATCTGACCGCTTGGCGCTTGAAGGGGACCGATTGAGAGCCTGGCATATTCCTGAGAATGTCATCACTACAATCCAGTCGGCCAGGAGGCCTTCAACGACTAGGATTTACCAGGCCACTTGGACCGCATTCGCCACCTTTTGCAGGGATAGACATCAGCGACCACAGGATGCTAGTGTGGTAGTGGTGTTGGAATTCTTACAATCCGGCCTAGAAAAAGGGCTGGCTCCCAACACCTTGAAAAGGCAGGTGGCGGCTTTGGCAACGATTGTTCGACCTGAAAATGGTGGTTCGTTGGCCCACCATACCTTGATCAGGGACTTTTTGAAAGGGGCTGCCAATAGGCACCCTCCACCAGTACGACGTTTTCCTACTTGGGATCTTACCATAGTTTTACAAGCGCTCACAGCGCCCCCATTCGAGCCGCTGAGGACGGTTCCTTTAAGGATGTTATCCCTTAAGACAGCGTTCTTGGTGGCCATTACATCGGCACGACGGGTGTCGGAACTGTCTGCCTTGTCAGTCAGGCCGGACCTTTGTACGTTTCATCCTAATAAGGTCGTTCTCCGTTTGGACCCAACGTTCATACCAAAGGTCAACACCCATTTTCACCGGACACAGGAACTTGTCCTACCAGATTTCTGCGTGCATGGGTCACATCCACTGGAGCTTAAGTGGCATAAAGTAGACGTGCGCAGAGCTGTTAAACTCTATATTAGGCGCACTGCTCCTTTTCGCAAGTCTGAGGCTCTGTTTGTCTCCTTTGGTCAACATCGATTGGGCCTCAAGGTGTCTTCGCAGACCATTAGCCAGTGGTTGAAGCTTTGTATTACAGAGGCATACAAAGCAGATTCCCGGACGTTGCCTAGTGGAATCACGGCTCATTCGACTCGTAGTGCCGCTACCTCAGCGGCATGGGCCACACAGGCATCGATAGAGGACATCTGTAAGGCGGCCACGTGGGCCTCTCCTACCACCTTTATACGGCACTATAAACTGGACACATTTGCTTCGGCCGAGGCGTCCTTTGGGAGGAGAGTTTTGCAGCAAGTGTGTGATCCTATTAGGACATGATTCAATGATATCCCTCCCTGGAACTCTGGAACTTGGGTATATCCCATGATGGACTCTCCTTCCAGAGACATGGGAGAAGAACCGTTGTACTCACCTGAACGGTCTTCTCCAGGTCCTGGAAGGAGAGTCCATACCCTCCCATTGAACCATGGTTATTGTGGCATTCAGTTACTGGTTGTGGTTGGTTGTTAAATAAAATTTTTGTTATTACTTGAATTCGTTTTTTAAAACTGAGGTACAGGGGCAGCAAGGGGGCGGTACCTAATTAATATGATAATTATATTAATTTATAACTCAGTCCCTACCAATAAGACTCGAGCTAAACCCATGATGGACTCTCCTTCCAGGACCTGGAGAAGACCGTTCAGGTGAGTACAACGGTTCTTTTACTGAAAGAGTAGTAGATCCTTGGAACAAACTTCCAGCAGACGTGGTTGGGAAATCCACAGTAACTGAATTTAAACATGCCTGGGATAAACATATATCCATCCTAAGATAAAATACAGGAAATAGTAAAAGGGCAGACTAGATGGACCAAGCGGTCTTTTTCTGCCGTCAGTCTTCTATGTTTCTATGTTTCTATGTTACAGCAATGACAGAAAGTCTTAAAATCCCCCCATAGTTACTAGTGTCAGGCATGTGGTCCTCATGACTGAGGTGAGCTATAACGTAGGCTACCACAGATCTAGATCAACCCCTTAACCTCCATAACATACCGTACTACCTCTCTTACCCCCCATGAGGTAGTTCCAGTATTACGAGGGTTGCCCAGAAAGTAATGCACCACATTTTTTCTCTTCAACAATTATTTATTGAACACAATGAAACTTATGTACAAGAAAGAATGATGTTTCTTCAACACTCCCTATATAAATGAGTGAAAAACAGCATTTTTGCCTTCCCTCAGACCCCAGGAGTTCTCTGCAGGCCTCCCAAATCCTTTGCCCACTCAATTTTTACAAAAAACTGGCCTGTTTTTTACAAAAAACAGGGTGTGCAGAAGGGTTTGGGACACTTGCAGAATGCTCCTGGGGCAGTGAAGACAAAAACTTTGTTTTCTTACTTACGTCTTTGAAATCTTGGTGTGTCTTATACACCTGTGCACCTTATAGTCCGAAAAATAATGGTATATCTCCTTTTTTCTATGGAGCAAAAGGCAGATAAAGGCTCTTTAAATATTCCCACCCGGGCTATGTTTGAACAAAATTATTACATTCCACACCATTCATATTGTGTCTTGAATTATTACTGAATTGGTCAGCCTGGTTCTTTATGACCTCAGCTAACCACTAAATCATAGGTCCTTCCACTCCTAATTTTAAACTATATCGCTACCAGAGAATTTTTTTAAATTATCTCTTCCTGTTTGAGCAATCGGACTGTCATTCTATCAGTGTCCACCAGAGGGCGCGCAAAGACTGGACATCAATTAATAAACATGGGCTTTTGAGACAGGATAGCAGGAAAACCTTCAAAATTTGGCAGGTCTAGGTTTGGCTGAAGAAATGACAATGGCACTGTAACAAACAAGTACAGGTTGTGTTCTGGGTTGTAGCCAGTAATAACCTCCTATGGTACGGCCAGGCACACAGAACCCGTAGTAAAATTTTGATTCCCCCCCTCCCTCCCCCCTTCTGGGTTCTGGGTGTTTTTCCTATTGCAATAAATGAGGTTGAATGTGTATAATTTTAGAAGAGTTGTGTGTCCGTGTGTGTGTGTGTGTGTGTACATATACATACAGTTTATATAGCAGATAATGTATATTTTTGTGTGCCTGTATGTAATATGTATGTACACATGTAGCATACATACATAGAATTAAATAGTATATTTTGGATGTTCAGTAATAGTAAATAGATAGGGAAATTGTATCTCTTTGAGGAGAGGAGAGGCCAGGCACCCTAACTCTAACCCTTGATTAGATTAGATTAGATTTATTGGATTTATATGCCGCCGCTCTCCGCAAACTCGGGGCGGCTCACAACAATAATAAAACAAAAAACAACCCCCCCCCCAAAAAAAAAACGTGAGAGACGTTAAGTTGGCCACCTTTAAGCCAGTCACATGACCTTTAAGCCACCCCGGTCACATGATTGCCAAGCCACTCCCATCTGGTCACATGTCTGGCAAGCCACACCCACAAAACAAGCAATGCCCACAGTGTGTGGTAATAAAAAAAATTGCTTCACTGGTTGTAGCTATCACTTGACGGTTATAATCGGGGGCAAGAAATAAGGAAAAGCTCTTTGGCTACCACAATCTTGTCTGCTGCTTTGCAAAATATTCAGGTATATCTCTACATTCCTATGTACTATTTTGTAAGCCGCAACTGTAAAAAAATGTCCATATGCCTTCTGTGATTTGTACAGCCTGTTTTCTTCCTTGGAAAAAAAAAAAAAGAGCACATCCACCCACCCAAAAATACTGCTTTCTAATTGTGGTAGTTTGCAACATGTTCCTGACAGATGTCGGAGTTATTATCGAAACACTTATTGAATATTTTGCAGAATGAGGAAAAAGAAAATTGCTTTAAAAAAAAATCGTCTAGACTGTTGGCGTTAGGGGGTGGTGTAACTAAAACAAGGAGACCCAAGGATTTGGGTCTCTTTTCAAACATGTCTTCCAGGGGAACTTTTCACTTGTCACGTTTGAGGAGAACAAAGTAGGCCATTGAGAAGGAGAACAGAAGTTTGTTTCAAAGTCTCTACAACAGTTGGTCTCAAACCTCGGCAACTTTAAGATATCTGGACTTCAACTTCAATTTACGAGACTGTCTCTTGCCGCATACCTCCAGAGACCAATAAGAGCACACAGAGTTGGCCTCCTCCAGGTCCCGTTGACTAAGCAATGCAGGTTGGCGGGACCGTGGGGAGATTAGATTAGATTTATTGGATTTATATGCCGCCCCTCTCCGCAGACTCGGGGCGGCTCACAACAATGGCAAAAACAGTACATAGTGACAAATCCAATACCCACCAATACAATTACAATTTTAAGTTAAGAAAATTCATAAAACAATCCCAATATATATAAAAAACAAGCACACAATCAATCAAACACCAAAACAACATGGGCAAGGGGGAGATGTTTCAGTTCCCCCATGCCTGATGGCAGAGGTGGGTTTTGAGGAGTTTACAAAAGGCAAGGAGGGTGGGGGCAATCCTAATCTCAGGGGGGAGCTGGTTCCAGAGGGTTGGAGCAGCCACAGAGAAGGCTCTTCCCCTGGGTCCCGCCAGACGACATTGCTTAGTCCACGGGACCCGGAGAAGGCCAACTCTGTGGGACCTAACCGGTCGCTGGGATTCGTGCGGCAGTAGGCTGTTCCGAAGATATTCTGGTCTGGTGCCATGAAGGGCTTTATAGGTCATAACCAACACTTTGAATTGTGACCGGAAACTGATCGGCAACCAATGCAGACTGCGGAGTGTTGGAGTAATATGGGCATACTTAGAGAAGCCCATGATTGCTCTCGCAGCTGCATTCTGCACGATCTGAAGTTTCCGAACACTTTTCAAAGGTAGCCCCAGGTAGAGAGCGTTACAGTAGTCGAGCCTCGAGGTGATGAGTGCATGAGTGACTGTGAGCAATGACTCCCGGTCCAAATTGACCCTCTCTGAGGGGGTCAATAAATCCCCCCCCAGGATAATGGATGGACAGATAGAATTGTCCTTGGGAGGCAAAACCCACAGCCACTCAGTCTTGTCTGGGTTGAGTTTGAGTTTGTTGACACCCATCCAGGCCCCAACAGCCTCCAGGCACAGGCACAACACTTCCACTGCTTCGTTGACTGGACATGGGGTGGAGATGTATAACTGGGTATCATCGGCGTATTGATGATACCTCACCCCATGCCCTTGGATGATCTCACCTGGCGGTTTCATGTAGATATTAAATAGCAGGGGGGAGAGGACCTTCTCTGTTGCTGCCCCGGCTCTATGGAATCAACTCCCCCTCGATGTCTGTACTGCTCCCACCCTATTGGCTTCCCGTAAGGCCACTAAAGACCTGGCTTTGCCGACAGGCCTTGGGGCCATGAATCAACAACTATCATGGCCAAATTGTATGAATGTCATGTACGCATGTGGATGGGTTAGGTTTTTTTATGGCTTTTAATTAAGGTTTTATTGTTTAGATTCCATATTTGACTTCTTTTTCTTGTTTCTATAATTTATACTGTTGTAAGCCGCCCTGAGTCCTTTGGGATTGGGTGGCATAGAAATCGAATTAATTAAACAATCAATCAATCAATCAATCAATCAATCAAACAACTCCCAGAATTCATCAGTCAGGAATTCCCAACTAGGGAATTCTGGGAATTGAAGTCCATGCATCTTCAAGTTGCCAAGGTTGAGAAATACACCTTTACAATTGTCAGTTTGGCTCTGTAGAACAGCTTAGTTTCTTTTCTATTGAGGCTTCCCCCCCCCCCATTTAGTAAGGAAAACAGTTTTATGTAGGAATGAACCAGAAGTCCTGAATTTTATCTTTCCGAAAAGTTTCATGAACACATCTTTAAATGCAAAATCAGTTCCTTGTAAATCAGTCACTTTTTCTCTGTTTCCCCCTGCCATTGCTTCCTTCTTTTTGTTCTGGTTCTGCTTTATCTGGTTTTGGTTCTTCTTCTTTTTCTCTCCTTCCTTCCTTCCTTCCTTCCTTCCTTCCTATCTTCCTTCCTTCCTTCCTTCCTTCCTTCCTTCTGATTCTGCCTTTTTCTGGTTCTGGTTCTCCTCCTCCTCTTTCTTTCTTTCTCTCTCTCTTTTCCTCCCTTCCTCCCTCCCTTCTTTTTTCTGTTCTGATTCTGCCTTTTTCTGGTTCTGGTTCTCCTCCTCCTCCTTTCCTTCTCTCTCTCTCTCTTTTCCTTCCTTCCTTCCTTCCTTCCTTCTTTTTTCTGTTCCGATTCTGCCTTTTTCTGGTTCTGGTTCTCCTCCTCCTCCTTTCCTTCTCTCTCTCTCTCTTTTCCTTCCTTCCTTCCTTCTTTTTTCTGTTCTGATTCTGCCTTTTTCTGGTTCTGGTTCTCCTCCTCCTCCTTTCCTTCTCTCTCTCTCTCTTTTCCTTCCTTCCTTCCTTCTTTTTTCTGTTCTGATTCTGCCTTTTTCTGGTTCTGGTTCTCCTCCTCCTCCTTTCCTTCTCTCTCTTTCTCTTTTCCTTCCTTCCTTCCTTCCTTCTTTTTTCTGTTCTGATTCTGCCTTTTTCTGGTTCTGGTTCTCCTCCTCCTCCTTTCCTTCTCTCTCTCTCTCTTTTCCTTCCTTCCTTCCTTCTTTTTTCTGTTCTGATTCTGCCTTTTTCTGGTTCTGGTTCTCCTCCTCCTCCTTTCCTTCTCTCTCTCTCTCTTTTCCTTCCTTCCTTCCTTCTTTTTTCTGTTCCGATTCTGCCTTTTTCTGGTTCTGGTTCTCCTCCTCCTCCTTTCCTTCTCTCTCTCTCTCTTTTCCTTCCTTCCTTCCTTCTTTTTTCTGTTCTGATTCTGCCTTTTTCTGGTTCTGGTTCTCCTCCTCCTCCTTTCCTTCTCTCTCTCTCTCTTTTCCTTCCTTCCTTCCTTCTTTTTTCTGTTCTGATTCTGCCTTTTTCTGGTTCTGGTTCTCCTCCTCCTCCTTTCCTTCTCTCTCTTTCTCTTTTCCTTCCTTCCTTCCTTCCTTCTTTTTTCTGTTCTGATTCTGCCTTTTTCTGGTTCTGGTTCTCCTCCTCCTCCTTTCCTTCTTTCTCTCTCTCTTTTCCTTCCTTCCTTCCTTCCTTCCTTCCCTCCTTCCTTCCTTCCTTCTTTCCGTGAAGGATAGAAGGGGAACTCATGAAATTTACAAAGGACTCCAAGCTGGGAGGAATTGCTAACACTTTGGAAGACTGACTCAAGATTCAAAAGGATCTTGACAGACTTGGACACTGGATTCCTGTCCCAAAATGAAACTCAAGAGTGAATGCTGTCGCTTTCTGACTGCAGCGGGGTCCAACGAAGTTATTTTTCAAATGTGGATTTTGAAGGGTGCCAACATCACTGCAGTAAAAGTACACAACATGGAAAGATAGCAAAATAATTATTTCAAAACATCAGGGCCCTGCCCTTAGACAAATGCATATTTAAGAAGTAAGGCAAAAAGGAACAGCAAGGAATTAATATGAACAACTGAAGTTAGGGGCATGAGTACGACACACATTTACGGCTTTTCTGCCTGCATATGACCATTTAAAATGTGCAAACTGATCTTAAAACTATACAGTGACACTTGAAGCTGTCATTTATTGTCACAACACAAATTGCGTGCAAAGGCTCAAGTGATTTGTATGCCGCCCCGAGTCTGCGGAGAGGGGCGGCATACAAATCTAATAAATGAAATGATGTCTTTCTTTTTAATGAAGTAGTTTAATGGGTAATTTTGATATTCTCTTTTTAAGATGTTATTTGGTGTTACTTTTTGTTATTAACTAAATTCCTGAGAAGAGACTGTCTGAAAGGTCGCTGATTTTCAAGTTATTTGCAGAGTGCTCAGGCCACCACAAGCGCCCCTAACACCATGTCCACCCAGCTACCCAAGGTCAAACACAACCCTGATGTGGCTCTCAATGAAATTGAGTTTGCGATCCCTCTTGTAGAACAATTTAGGACCCTCCTAGCTCCTAATGGTCACCTAAGCATCAAAAACATCATCAAAATGCACAACAAATAATGTTCTTTCTGTGCCAACTCAGGAAGCTCACACTGCCCAAAGAGTTGCTGATACAGTTCTACAGAGGAATCATTGAGTCTGTCATCTGTACCTCTACAACTGTCTGGTTTGGTTCTGCAACCCAACAAGACCGACACAGACTTCAGAGGAGAATCAGAACTGCAGAAAAAACAACTGCTGCCAACCTGCCTTCCACTGAGGACCTGTAGACTGCAAGAGTCAAAAAGAGGGCGGTGAAAATATTTACGGACCCCTCGCATCCTGGACATAAACTGTTTCAACTCCTACCCTCAAAACGTCGCTACAGAGCACAGCACACCAAGACAACTAGACACAAGGACAGTTTTTTCCCTGAACGCCATAATTCTGCTAAATACATAATTCCCTCAACACTGTCAAACTATTTACTAAGTCTGCACTACTATTACTACTAGTTTTTCATCATTCCTATCACCCATCTCCTTCCACTTATAACTGTATGACTGTAACTTGTTGCTTGTATTCTTAAGATTTTTATTAATACTGTTTCCTGATTGCTCATTTGACCCCTATGACAATCCTTAAGTGTTGTACCTCATGATTCTTGACAAATGTATCTTTTTATTTTATGTACACTGAGAGCATATGCACCAAAGACAAATTCCTTGTGTGTCCAATCACACTTGGCCAATAAAGAATTCTATTTTATTCTATTTTCCATTTCACGGGTGCTTCCAAGATATTAAAACAGAGGTCTTTAAACTTGGAAACTTTAAGACTTCTGGACTTCAACTCCCAGTTCTGCTGGCTGGAGAATTTTGGGAGTTGAAGTAAACAAATTTTAAAGTTGCCAAGTTTGGGGACCCCTGTCTTAGAACTTTGTTGAAAAAAAAAATTAGATGTTTATGCAAATAGTTTTTCAGTGATGTATGGTAGGAAATACAGAAGAAGCAGTAGTGAAATGGTGACAAATGAAAAGTGATTTATTTATTTATTTGATTTATTTATTTATTTATCGGATTTATTGGATTTATTTATTTATTTATTCAATTTTTATGCCGCCCTTCTCCTTAGACTCAGGGCGGCTTACAACATGTTAGCAACAGCACTTTTTAACAGAGCCAACATATTGCCCCCACAATCCGGGTCCTCATTTTACCCACCTCGGAAGGATGGAAGGCTGAGTCAACCTTGAGCCGGTGATGAGATTTGAACAGCTGACCTACAGATCTACAATCAGCTTTAGTGGCCTGCAGTACAGCACTCTAACTGCTGCGCCACCCCGGCTCTGTATGCCGCCCCTCTCCGTAGACTCGGGGCGGCTAACAACAGTAATAAAAACAGTATATAACAATCCAATATTAAAACAGTTAAAAACCCTTATTATAAAACCAAACATACATACAGACATACCATGCATAAAATTGTAAAGACCTAGGGGGAAGGAGTATCTCAGTTCCCCCATGCCTGACGGCAGAGGTGGGTTTTAAGGAGCTTACGAAAGGCAAGGAGGGTGGGGGCAATTCTAATCTCTGGGGGGAGTTGGTTCCAGAGGGCCGGGGCTGCCACAGAGAAGGCTCTTCCCCTGGGTCCCACCAAGAGACATTGTTTAGTTGACAGGACCCGGAGAAGGCCCATTCTGTGGGACGTAACTGGTCGCTGGGATTCGTGCGGCAGAAGGTGGTCCCGGAGATAATCTGGTCCGGTGCCATGAAGGGCTTTATAGGTCATAACCAACACTTTGAATTGTGACCGGAAACTGATCAGCAACCAATGCAGACTGCGGAGTGTTGGTGTAACATGGGCATATTTGGAAAAGCCCATGATTGCTCTCGCAGCTGCACTCTGCACGACCTGAAGTTTCCGAACACTTTTCAAAGGTAGCCCCATGTAGAGAGCGTTACAGTAGTCGAGCCTCGAGGTGATGAGGGCATGAGTGACTGTGAGCAGTGACTCTCGGTCCAAATAGGGCCGCAACTGGTGCACCAGGCGAACCTGGGCAAACGCCCCCCTCGCCACAGCCGAAAGATGTTTCTCTAATGTGAGCTGTGATACCTCAAAGTTCAGCAATATATTTCCCTCCCAAACATCACTGTGTACTCTTACACAACTGAAATCTGACAAGCTGATAGGTCTTCTTGCCCAATAGAGAAATTTCATAATTTCTAAGTTCTGGGGACCCACTCATAGCGTTTAACAAAGGTATATTTCTGGATAATTGTTGCAATGTTCTCTCTTTCCTCAAGCCTCTTTATAACTTCTGTAAAAGCATCCCAAGGTAAGTAATGGTTAGTTATGCTTCTTTTCACCGCCTCTGATTAGCTTTTCACGTCTAGCTCGGGAGGATGGAGGGAGAGAAAGAGAATGAATATTACGTTGGAATTCCAGGTTGCAGTCAAGGTAATTTGTGAGTAACAAACAGGATAAACAAATCAGATATGTGTTTATTCAGGTGCCGAGACCATGGACTGAACTGGAGAGCGTTTAAAAGCAGGCACAGCGACCTTGAGCAAGATGCAATTTCAAAATTGACTGATGTGTGCTGAGGATACAAAACAGAATCGCAAGGTTGTGGATTGGGAAGAAGGGCGGCTACGGAAAAGAGTGAACATCCTGAAATAATTTGACTATATTGGAATTAGGGCCTGGCGAGTGATTTATACGGGCTATAACAGGGAAACCAAATGAGGTAACAAGGCTAGCGCGAGACGGAGCCACAAAAGTCTTTTGAGAAGTACATAGGACGTAGATCATACTGCCAGAAAGAAATGTAGTTAACGGCATGAAACAGAGTAAGGCGAATCAACCTTGACCCGATGCAAATTGTCAGTTCAATTTCAAAGCCTTGATTTCATTCGCGTCCTCACTTCAATGGAGGTCAGCTCTGTTCAAATCCAATTGTTGCATTTGTTTGGATCAAGTGTCTATGGAGATTCTCTCTCAAGTCATTCAGGTCATGGTTATTCCAAAGATGCTTCCCCCCCCCCCCTGCGCTGTCCCAAAAGGCAGTTCTGACCATAACTGAAGAGGCTCCTTGGATTAAAAGCCAAAACGTCTTCAAGGAAAAACAACAATCTGGTTGCCTTTTGAAAAAGCACCTTTTGGAACATTCGGATCAAATACACTTCTCAAAAAACCCAAAGAGAACACTCAAAGAACACATCCTTTGAAATGAATGAAATGAATGAAATAGTCTCATTGAACACTTTGTTCTGTACAAAGTTGAACCGTGCTGACAACAAAATGAAATTGATTGTCAATACGTTCCTTCCTAAGTTGACAGTTTGATTTCACAGAAGTTTGATTTACTTGGAGTTATATTGTTTTGTTTAAGTGTTCCCTTTATTTTTTTGAGCAGTATAGTTTGAATAGGATTAATTCAGTTCAAACCAGGGGTGAAATCAGTCTGTCTGTCTGTCACCTACTACCTATCTATCTAACTGTCTGTCTGTCAGTCTTTCTACCTACCTACTTACCTACTTACCTATCTCTCTCTCTGTCTAGAGAAAGACAGATAGACAGACAGATAGACAGATAGAGAGCCATAGAGCCAGAGCTCTCTGTCTATCTGTCTATCTGTTTGTCTGTCTGTCTCTCTCTCATTTATCTATCATCTACGGTACCTATGGGTTTCTTCCCGTGTAGGATTTGGAAATTTGGATTTGGAAATTCGGGTTTCTTCCCGTGTAGGATTTGGAAACAATCAAGTAGTCTGCAAGCTCCAACTACTCAGGATATCACGCCTAATCAAAGAAATTTCCAAATCACCCTGGAGTATTGAAGGAACATCACAGCTCCTTATTTGCCTCTCGGCCCAATCCAGGGTATATATATGTCCTTGTTCTAGGGCGAACACAGCGAGACCTGAGCTGCCTTCCTTCTATAAATACACAGCAGGCAATTGCTGAGCCATCAAACCACACCCAGCCATATTAAGTCTGGGTCGTTACTGGCTATATCACACATCCACACTCTTACCATAAACTCTGCTCTGCGTATGTCAAAGGTCTTGCAGCCTAGCTGCACCGAAACATACTAACATCATCCAAATATTATCTATCATTACCCCCCCTCTCTCTATTTTAATTTATTCGATTTCTATGCCACCAATCCTGTAGGACTCAGGGTGGTTTTCAACAATAAAAACAATGCAATAATACAATAAAAAGAAGTCGAACAACGATATCTATCAGATTTCTATGCCGCCCTTCTCCTGGGACTTACGGCAGCTCACAATAAACAAATACAAAACATGAAGAAATCTAATATTAAACACACTGAAATCTCAATACTAAAAAAACATAAAAATCTAACTTAGGTTATGTTGTGGTTAGCTCTGGCCCAGCTCCTGCCCCAAGGACTGTGGATGTGGGGGAGACATCCACATGCTGCAGGCCTGTTTTGCCCCCGGTGGAATCTGCTGATGAAGGCTCCTCTGACCAAGAAGACATGAGTGACAGGGAGGAGGAGAGTGTGGCAGACAGCTCAGAAGGAGATCAATTATCTAGCTGCTCCTTGGATTCAGAACAAGAGTTAATGATACAGCCACGCATGCGGAGATCGATGCATAAGTAGCAACAACTGAGAGATTATTATCAAAGAAAATGAGGCCACCTGTGGTTGGGTGGGGCTGTGGTAATTAGTGAGGCTGCTATAAAGAGCAGCCTGTGGGTTTGGCCATTGTGGAGGATTATCTGATCATTGTGTTTTGTGACTGCTTTACTGACTTTGATCTTTTGTGTGCTGATTTCCCCCCGCTGTTAAACTAAACCAGAGCAAAGTGTGTTTCACTTTGTGAAAGAAGAAGGACTGTGAATTGCCTCACAGCTGCAAGCTAAGTATCACAGAACTGATAAGGGACTTGTACAAATTACCAGTTTGTTTGGAGACCAGTGCTCTTTGCTATACCAAAAGAGGGCTTGGTTTAAGTGAATTTTCCTTATAAAGAATATTGTTTTGAATTTTCAAACGTGTGTGTGTCTGAAATTTGTACCTGTGAATTTTTGGGATGAGTCTACCAGAGAGCCGGACAGAACAGAAAGGGGTGCAGATAAAAATACATTGTGGTTGCTCCAAAGATTCTTTTCCAAAAAAGCAGCTGGGTTTTTTTCCCTTGAAAACATTTCACTTCTCATCATTTCTTGGAATGTTTTGAAGAAAAAAAACAAAACCCCAAAACTATCTATCTATCTATCTATCTATCTATCTATCTATCTATCTATCTATCTATCTATCTATCTATCTATCTATCTATCTATCATCTATCTATCTATCTATCTATCATCTATCTATCTATCATCTGTCTGTCTATCTATCTATCTATCTATCATCTATCTATCTATCATCTATCTATCTCTATCTATCTATCTATCTATCATCTATCTATCATCTATCTATCTATCATTATCTATCTATCTATCTATCTATCATCTATCTATCTATCTATCTATCTATCTATCTATCTATCTATCTATCCATCCATCCATCCATCCTTCTATCTATCTATCATCTATCTATCTATCTATCTATCATCTATCTATCTATCTATCTATCTATCTATCTATCTATCTATCTATCTATCTATCTATCTATCATCTATCTATCATCTATCTATCTTTCTAATCTATCTATCTATCTATCAATCATCTCTCTCTCTCTCTCTATCTATCATCTATCTATCTATCTATCTATCTATCATCTATCTATCTATCTATCTATCTATCTATCTATCTAATCTATCTATCTATCTATCTATCTATCTATCTATCATCTATCTATCTATCTATCTATCTATCTATCTATCTATCTATCTATCTATCTATCTATCTATCATCTATCTATCTATCTTATCTATCTATCTATCTATCATCTATCTATCTAATCTATCTATCTATCTATCTATCATCTATCTATCTATCTATCTATCTATCTATCTATCTAATCTATCTATCTATCTATCTATCATCTATCTATCTATCTATCATCTATCTATCTATCATCTATCTATCTATCATCTATCTATCTATCTATCTATCTATCATCTATCTATCTATCTAATCTATCTATCTATCTATCTATCTATCTATCTATCTATCTATCTATCTATCTATCTATCTATCTATCTATCTATCTATCTATCTATCTATCTATCATCTATCTATCTATCATCGTCTGTCTGTCTGTCTACCTACCTACCTACCCACCTACCTACCTACCTACCTACCTACCTACCTACCTACCTATCTATCTATCTATCTATTTATTTGACTTCTATGCCGCCCAATCCCGAAAGACTCAAGACGACTTATAACAACAATAAAAATACAATGTAAATAGATACAAAGTGATAAAAGAAGTCGAACATTAATAAGTCCAGTGGCCTTTTGGTGAAGCCCCTTTGGGACAACTGTGGCCTGGATGATTGAGAATCTTCAGAGAGACTCTGGACATTATTTTAGATTGCTGTGTTGGAACAAACATTCGCAAGTTTAGTTGGCTTTGCTTGCCTCCCGGTCTTATTTATCTTATCTGTAAAATGAGCTTCGGCTGGGAAGAAGCGTGCCGAAAATAATAATTTGCTATTGTAGTGCTCAGACTTTTGCCTTCTGCTTCTCCAAGTGCAGCAGGTACCAAAGCAAATTTACTGCTTTTTATTATCCTGGGAGAAGCAGATAAATAATGAAACATTTGGGAAAACAAGCCTGGATTAATTCTAGCAATGCCTGCTTCCCCCCTGCCCCTCCCTCCCCGAGAGTCCAAAATAGCTCCCCGGTTTTTCTTTCACTTTCGTTTTCATGGAGACCAACCCCCAGTTGTACAATACTGGGATTGGGAGATAGATGAGGCTGGTGCTGGCTCTGACAAGTAATGTTTCCAAGCAGTTGGGAGGCGAAATTAGCTACTAGAGATTTAATTAAAGATAACAAGTTGCTCTTCCTCTCCTACAAATCTGAGCAGTACAAGTCCCCTTGGGTAGAGGCAAGGGCCAGCCGAGGGCTGAGCAGGAGGAATAGAGCTCTTTTGTGCGAGGTGTATGAAGCAGCCCTCAAGAGTTCATTTAGTGACCATTTGAAGTTGCAATGGCTTTGAAATAAAGTTACTTATACACATTTTTCATACGACCATTGCAGCTTCCACGTGGTCCCGTCAGCTGCCAGAGGAGTCAGATGGGGAAGAGGAGGAGTTGGGGGAGCCTGGGCCAACTTCAGAAACTTTGGAAGGCTCTGATAAGGAAGCAGATGCAGAGCCAGGGCCTTCATCCTCTTCTAGGGAGAGAGGCAGCTGTCTTCGGGGCCTGAGCTACGTGAAGGGGAGGAACAGATAGTGTCCATCCCAGATATATATATATATATGTCACATGGTTTTTTTGCTGAATTTGAAAATTAAGGGAGACTAATATAGATCTATTTTGGCCTTATTTTGGCCTCATCAGCTAGCCATACCCACTGGGACTTGATTTAATTATATAATAATAATAATAATAATAATAATAATAACAATAACAATAATAATAATAATAATAATAATAATTTATTAGATTTGTATGCCGCCCCTCTCCGAAGACTCGGGGCAGCTCACAACAGTAATAAAAACAATATAGCAGTGGAACAAATCTAATATTAAAAAACATATAAAACCCTATCATTATTTTTTTTTAAAAACCAAACAACACATTCATACCAAACATAAAATGTATGTATGTATGTATGTATGTATGTATGTATGTATGTATGTATGTATGTATGTATGTATTCATTCATTCATTCATTCATTCATTCATTCATTCATTTATTAGATTTGTATGCTGCCCCTCTCCGTAGACTCAGGGCGGCTCACAACAATAATAAAACAATTCATGGCAAATCTAATAATTTAAAAACATTAAAAAAAACACTGTTATTAAAACAGACATACACACAAACACACCATACATAAATTGCATAGGCCGGGGGAGCTGTCTCAATTCCCCCATTCCTGACGGCAGAGGTGGGTTTTACGGAGTTTACGAAAGGCAAGGAGAGTGGGGGCAGTCCTAATCTCCGGGGGGAGCTGGTTCCAGAGAGTCGGGGCCGCCACAGAGAAGGTATGTATGTATGTATGTATGTATGTATGTATGTATTTATTTATTTGATTGATTTGATTTGATTTGATTTGTATGCCGCCCCTCTCCGTGGACTCGGGGTCCCCTGGGACCCACCAAACGACATTGTTTAGTCAATGGGACCCGAAGAAGGCCAACTCTGTGGGACCTAATCGGTCGCTGGGGTTCGTGCGGCAGAAGGTGGTCCCGGAGATATGTGTATGCAGGGGTAGGCTGCTGCCCAGACGGAGGGGGGGATACGCAGTGGGACAGCAAAAATGCAGCTCCATCCCACAGCACTCAATTTGCACTGAAAGATGTTGAAGGAAAATGCAGAGCGTCCTGCATAAGCCACGCCCACAGTGTGGTAGTAAAGAATTTGGCAGCCCTTCAACGTGCGTATGTAATGTTTCCAAACCAGACAACCATGCAAAACCTTCCCCTCTCCTGCCCTCTGTTGTGGTTGGCTCTGGGCCAGCCCCTGCTCCGAAGACTGTGGGGGTTGGTTTGGGAGAATCCTCACGTTATCAGAGACCGGTTTTACTGCCAACAGCTTTGGACAGTGAAGATTCTGTGTCAAGGGAAGATTCTGGGAGTGAAGCAGGATTGGATGATGAGGTAGTTACAGGCAGCCCATTAACTAATGACCCCATTAGTGAATCATCATTAGATTCGGAGTAAGAGGGATTCATAGATGCTCGCAGGCTCAGTTTTATGATGAGAAGGGAACAACTGCTCAAGTATTATAGAAGATAAGGGAGAACACCTGTGGCTGGGCCAATTAGGCTAATGGGGCTGCTGATAAATTGCCAGCGTCGCTGCCTCTCGGTGTGGGAAATTATCAGTTTGTTGAGAGGCGAGTGCTGTTTGATTTTGAACTGCTTCAGGATTTACAAGGACTTTTTTGGAATATTATAGTTAAGTACAGCTTGAGGACTCTTGAAGGGGGGTGGCTGTGACATCTTCACAGCTGCCTTTATCTGCTCTGCTTTTGTTTTTGCTTTTCACAGCATTCCAGGCTTGTGGTTTGTGGGAGAGCACTTTGGCTGACTAAGGTGTGTGTGTATAATATTTTTCTTTTGATAAACTGACTCTTTGTTTACTTTACAACACGAGCCCCAACTTAATTGGGGCTCGTAATGTGAAGCCTGGCATAACACCTTCTAAGTTCAGTGGTCTTTGATAGGGTATGGGGAGTCCTCACCTTACAACAGTCTGTGTAGCGACTGTTCAAAATTACAACGGCACTGAAAAACGTGACTTATGCCACCCAACTTGGCAGGATGAGTGGAAGAATCTGGAACAGATATGAAAAGAGAGGAGGGCAGAGGAAAGCAATATGCCAGCTCTCAGGGAGAGGCAGACACAGGCAGTATTTATTTATTATGCTTAGACGCTGCCCAACTCCAGAAGGACTCTGGGCGGCTTCCAACAAGTTAAAAACAATTCTAAGAACAATATAAAATGCAGCTGCGAGAGCAATCCTGAACTTTCCCAGATATGCCCATGTCACATCAACACTCCGCAGTGTGCATTGGTTGCCGATCAGTTTCCGGTCACAATTCAAAGTGTTGGTTATGACCTATAAAGCCCTTCATGGCATTGGACCAGAATACCTTCGGGACCGCCTTCTGTCACACAAATCCCAGCAACCAATTAGGTCCCACAGAGTGGGCCTTCTCCAGGTCCCGTCGACAAAACAATGCCGTCCGGCGGGACCCAGGGGAAAAGCCTTCGCTGTGGCGGCCCCGACCCTCTGGAATCAACTCACCCCAGAGATTCGCACCATCCCTACCCTCCCAGTCTTCCATAAGGCCCTGAAAACACAGAAATGTTGTGGTCATAAGTTGAGGACTATCTTTAGTTTGGTTCCCATCCACAAATGACTTTTAGCTGCAACAAATCAATATCTCCTTGGCATCCTCCAAATTCAACCTTAAACTTAGCGTCTCTGTGAGAGCCGCTCCTAGTTATCCTGAAATTAGCCTGGTTCTGTTGGCACCTGTGTCACCAAACACTTAGCCAAATACCCCCTCCTAATTTTATGCCTTATTCCCACGCATGGTTAATGTCCTTAGTCATTAAGCTGAGAAATGTTAACCTTGTCACAGTTAGTGACTAGAAGCAGAAAAGTCCATTTAATTCCCAGGGGAATGCATTCTAATTTTCTGCCTGTCAGACACTGACATTTTACATATTTCCCTCCATCTCCCCACCTCCCTCTTTGCTTAGTGCTAAATTTAAATGTGTGTCATAAGAAAAAAGACCCCTTTTTTATTTGCTCAGAAGCCCCAGGGGTTTTGGCGGAGAGCCAGGAGAGATTTGCCGCTGACCAACAGGCCTCTGCTGGAACAGTGGTTTTTTTTATTATTATTATTTGCCGAAGAGGCCGCGAAGAGAGAAAGGTGAGAATGCAAAGGCCAGTAGAAGGTCGCGGCAGAAATCGCATTAGCGTTTCATGTCAAAAGAGATTTGGCCACCCCTTTCTCAACAACAACAACAACACACACACAACCCTTGTGTCCTCTTGAAAACAGAAGGAAAAAGGGGGGTTGGGGGAAAGGAACTGAACTGGAGGTTAAAAAAAGAAATAAAAAAATTCGTAGAAGCAAATTATGTTAATCAAACAATATTTGTCGTTTTGGATGTGTCAATTTCTACTTGATGCGCCTTTGGAATATATAAATGGGATTTCTGCGCCTGCAGAAATGTGTACAGAAAGCACGTCTCGTCAGCAAACGACAATCGGACGGTCTCCGAGCTGACAAAGGCGTGCGCGAGAGATGCAGAAGTAGCTGGTAAAACTCTTGGTGCTTCGACTGGAATGGAGTCGGGCTGGGTCTGTTCTCTTGCACAGAAGGGATGAAATCCAACCAGGTGAGGTCTACAGGACCCCCTTCTGCTGCACAAATCCCAGCGGCCAATTAGGTCCCACAGAGTCGGCCTTCTCCGGGTCCCATTGACTAAACAATGTCGTCCGGCCCCTCTGGAATCAACTCCCCCCATAGGTTCGAATTGCCCCCCCCTCCTTGCCTTCCGCAAGATGTTGAAGACCCATTTATGCTGCCAGGCATGGGGGGATTAATTCTCTCCCCCACCCTTCTGACTTTAGCATTTGAGAGTGGTGTGATTAGATAGATAGGTAGGTAGGTAGATAGATAGATTAGATAGATTAGATGAATAGATAAATAGATAGATAGATACAAATCTAATAGATAGATAGATAGATAGATACAAATCTAATAGATAGATAGATAGATAGATAGATAGATAGATAGATAGATAGATAGAAACATAGAAACATAGAAAACTGACGGCAGAAAAAGACCTCATGGTCCATCTAGTCTGCCCTTATACTATTTCCTGTATTTTATCTTACAATGGATATATGTTTATCCCAGGCATGTTTAAATTCAGTTACTGTGGATTTACCAATCACGTCTGCTGGAAGTTTGTTCCAAGGATCTACTACTCTTTCAGTGAAATAATATTTTCTCATGTTGCCTTTGATCTTTCCCCCAACTAACTTCAGATTGTGTCCCCTTGTTCTTGTGTTCACTTTCCTATTAAAAACACTTCCCCCCTGAACCTTATTTAACCCTTTAACATATTTAAATGTTTCGATCATGTCCCCCCTTTTCCTTCTGTCATAGAAATATAGATAGATAGATAGAGGCAATAAAAAGAATATAATATCTAAAACAAAACCCATTTGTATAAAAAAATAGTTGTAATCATATGTATGTATGTATGTATGTATGTATGTATGTATGTATGTATGTATGTATTTATGTATTTATTTATTTATTTATTAGATTTGTATGCCGCCCCTCTCCGTAGACTCATACATACCATTCATACAGTTTGGCCATGAAAGATGTACAATTCATGATCCCCAGGCCTGCCGGCAAAGCCAGGTCTTCATGGCCTTATGGAAGACTAGTAGGGTGGGAGCAGTAAGGACATCGGGGGTTACTTGGTTCCATAGAGTCGGGGCAGCTACAGAGAAGGCCCTCCCCTGCGGTCCCGCCAACCTGCATTGTTTAGTCCATAGGACTTGAGGAGGCCAACTCTGTGTGTTCTTATTGGTCTCTGGGAGGTATATGGCAAGAGGCGGTCCCGTAAAATACTCTGGCCCTGAGCCATATAGGGCTTTATAGGTAATAACCAACACCTTGAATTGTGCCTGGAGACTAATAGGAAGCCAGTGCAGCTCGTGCATAGGTGTTATATGGGCATATTGAGGTAGACCCATGACAGCTCTTGCGGCTGCATTCTGGACTATTTGCAGTCTCTGAACACTTTTCAAGGGTAGCCCCATGTAGAGCGCATTGCAATAATCAAGACGGCCTTGATTATTGAGGGCCTGAGTGAATTCTGGGAGTTGAAGTCCACATGTCTTAAAGTTGCCAAGTTTGGGGGCCTCCAGTGTAGGGGGAATGGCATAAACTCAACAGGTTTGAAAGGGAAAAAAAATCCACCTAGAAAGCTATGGAGAATAGAACAAATTGTGTTAGTTAAGGCTAGTTTTAGCTACCCTTCCTCTGTCTCCCCCCCCTCTGATGTCTTTAATTTCTTTGACTTACTCACTCTTATTCCTTTTCTGCACTTGACATAATGTTATTTGCTCCTAAAAGGAACAATAGGATGAGTGCGTAGGTGGATAGGTTTGTAAGAAGGAAGGAAACCATTGCACATAGGTGTATTTCTTCAAAGATGAGATGAGATGAGATAACATTGTCATTTTTCCACTGGTTAATTGCTTTCAATGTTAGGAAGTTTCTCCTTAATTCAAGGTTGCTTCTCTCCTTGATTAGTTTCCATCCATTATTTCTTGTCCTGCCTTCTGGCGCTTTGGAGAATAATTTCACCTCCCTCTCTTCTTTGTGGCAGCCCCTCAAGTACTGGAATACTGCTACCATGTCATCCTTAATTCTTCTTTTCTTTAGAGGAGTCAGACCCAAATCCTGCAGTTGTTCTTCATATATTTTGGTCTTCAGGCCTTTGACATCTTAATGCATTTAGAAACATAGAAACATAGAAGATTGACGGCAGAAAAAGACCTCATGGTCTATCTAGTCTGCCCTTATACTATTTCCTATATTTTATCTTAGGATGGATATATGTTTATATATAAATAGTTTATGGTTCTTGAGAAGAGGCAAAAAAGTCTTGAACACCCGGTTCTTATCTGGAAAAGTTTGTAAGTAGAGGCGTTTGTAGGTAACAGTACCACTGTACAGTAATACCTCATCTTACGAACTTAATTGGTTCCCGGAGGAGGTTTGTAAGGCGAAAAGTTCGTAAGATGAAACAATGTTTCCCATAGGAAACAATGTAAAATCAATTAATGCATGCAAGAACACCCCCTCCCGCAAAAATGGCGCTCCACTGGGCGCCGCCACCCGGCTATCGCCTTTTGAAACAGCTGGGGGGCTGAACCCGAACTTTTGCCGAACTGTTGCCGAACTTCCGGGTTTGGCATTCGGGAGGCAGCCGAGAAGCCCCGCCGCCTTTTGAAACAGCCGGGGGGCTTCTCAGCGTTCTCCTGAACGCCGAACCCGGAAGTTTGGCAAAAGTTCGGCAAAAGTTTGGGTTCGGCTTTCGGGTTCAGGAGGACGCTGAGGAGCCCCGCCGCCCGGCTGTCAGCTTTGCAAAAGAGCCGCGCAGCTGTCGGCCGGTCGGGAGGCTCAAACGGAGGTGGGGAATCCCAATAGGGAATTCCATGGGCGGAGCTTTGATGTCACGAAGACGTCCTTCCTGGAGTCCACGTTTCAGCCGGCCAGGAAGGACATCTCCGTGATGTCAAAGCTCTGCCCATGGAATTCCCTATTGGGATTCCCCACCTTCGTTTGAGCCTCCCAACCAGCCGACAGCTCCACGGCTCTTTTGCAAAGCTGACAGCTGGGCGGTGGGGCTTCTCAGCATTCTCCTGAACTCGAACGCCAAACCCGAACTTTTGCCGAACTTCCGGGTTCGACGTTCAGACGGCGGCTTCGTAAGACGGAAAAAGTTCGGAAGAAGAGGCAAAAAATTTCCGAACCCCGGGTTTGTATCTCGGAAAGTTCGTATGATGAGGGGTTCGTATCACGAGGTACCACTGTACTTGAATCCAGGAATTTATAACCCAATAATGAATGAATGACTCAATTAGTTGATCATTGACTCTATCAATTTATTCTGCAGATTCAACTGCAAACTGGCCCATTGGCATTGCTTTTTTTCTAAAAAAAACCATATTCCCTGTGCCTATTTATTCTAACACCTGTGCTATGAGTTGTGCTGTTTTATTATTTTACATCTCGTGGTGAAGCATTAAGAGAATCTTGTTCTGATTAAGAAACTTAACTAATAACAAGAAACAGCAATACGGGCCCACAAAATTAACGCGGAAACCCGTGTTCCAAATCCTAAAGATGATCTTTAAAGGACAAGAACAAAAGTCACATGGGAATTGGTCTTGATGCTCATGCCTAAGATAATACATCAGATTTACTTACACTGTTGTGACCTTGGCAATTGTGTGGCCTTTTAAAGCACTGGTGACATTTATGTACCCAGTTGGATTCCAATAAGGAGGTTAATTTCCATAGATTAAATGCCAAGTTTCATAGCTGGAGTGATTAAATACTTGGATGCTGCCTGTTTGCAATTCACTAGCCAGACCTTTTTATCACTAATTTGTTCTGTGTTTGAAGGTGACTGTTATTGTTGTTATCCCCTCCTTAAAAAAAAAAGAAAGAACATCCATCTAGGAGGACCATGTTAGAGATATCTGGTTAATGAAGAAATATATTTGAAAATTATTGACTGATGAAAATGGGCAAACGGAGTGAGCGTGCACGCACACACATACATACAGTAAAATTTTAAAACTGCAGAAAATCCCCCACAACTTAAATTATGTGCAGTCCAATCTTAAGTACCCTGGACCACCAGTTTAAAAGAATGTCTGAGTTGCTAGAAACTTTTTTTTAAAGTTTGCAGCTGTAATCGGCTCACTTTAATAGTTTTAAGTGTAATTATTAGCTGTGAAACTTTTGGGTGCTGTCAGCTCGCCTGTGTAAACCAGGCAGGAAAAACAACTAGAGGAACATTTTGTTTTCTTTTATTGTAGTATTACATTAACAGAATTTTACACGTTTGAAAGTATACAGACTTCCCACCACCATTTTTAACTGCTTGATCCATTAGGGTGAATCCTCCCTAAGTTTCTTCCTCTGCCTGTTGAGTCACTGCAGGCTCCTGCCTCTCTTATCTAATTGGGCAAAGAAAAACAAACAAACAAACTTGGGAACGAGTTTCCTAAATCTCTTTCCATCTCTTCCTGCTTTCCTCCAAGTTCATTCTCACACTTCATTACAGATACTCATATCTTCTGGACTAAATGTATCAAACTGGTGGCAATGCTGGTTGGGGAATTCTGGGAGTTGAAGTCCACAAGTCTTAAAGATCCAAGGTTGGACACTCCTGGTTTAGACTTAGTGAGGTAGATATATGAAAGCACAAATGACAAATTCCTTGAATGTCCAATCACACTTGGCCAATAAAGAATTCTATTCTATTCTGTTCTGTTTTGCTCTTCTCTTCTCTACTACTCTATATTCTTATTCTATCAGAGATAAGTCCTTTGTGGAACTCAAAGATGATAGTCCTGTGGACTTCAACTCCCAGGATGCCCCAGTCCAGGGGCGGGTTCTAACTTGCCTCACTGCCGTGTGGCTGCACATGACAGTGGCAAACAATCAGATTTTTTTTAAAAAAGAAAGCCAAAAACAAGATGGTGCCACTTGCACAGTGCCAGAAACTCGGAAAAGAAGAAAAAAACCAATTTTTTTAAAATTAAAAAAAAAACATGGTGGCCTCCATGGACCAGCACTGACCAATCTGATTCTGTGATGTCATCGTGACATCACTAGTGGGTTGCTACCGGTTTAGGAGAATCGGTCCAACCTGGGAGAAACCCACCTCTGTCCCAGCCAGACATGTTGGTTGGAGAATTCTGGGAGCTGAAGTTCATAAGTCTTAAAAGTTCCGAAGTTGGACATTGCTGGTCTAGATTTAGGAAGATAGATATCAGAGATAAATCCTTTGTGGAACTCAAACAGAGAAAGTCCTTGTTTGCCTGAAATTCCCTGTCAAACCTTTTTGCAGAGAGCAATGTTTTAACATTTTTGAGGGGAAATCCGATTAGTTTTGTACCGAATGCATGCACACCTGTCCTTACTATACGGGAAAAAATGGTGTGGAATATATTGATAAATTGTTACATCTGGGGGAAATCAATATTATGCAAAGCTCATATAATCATTGAAAGACACAGTTGATTATAGAAACATAGAAGATGGACGGCAGAAAAAGACCTCATGGTCCATCTAGTCTGCCCTTGTACTATTTCCTGTATTTTATCTTAGGAGGGATATATGTTTATCCCAGGCATGTTTAAATTCAGTTACTGTGGATTTATCAACCACGTCTGCTGGAAGTTTGTTCCAAACAAATTCCAAGTTCCAAGTTATAGAAGTTGGGGCTCTGATTAAGAGTTTGTAGTGCACGCTATTTAACACCAATCTTCCTGCATTGTTATCCAGAGCCCGATATGAAAAAACAACAACAACCCATACATGGACATAGACATGTTTTTCGTCTCAACATCATGTTTTATTGCTACATATCATTTAAGTCAAAGACAATTCATTTCCAGATCTGAACCTGAAAAAAATTACTGTTAGAAACATAGAAACATAGAAGACTGACAGCAGAAAAAGACCTCATGGTCCATCTAGTCTGCCCTTATACTATTTCCTGTGTTTTATCTTAGGATGGATACATGTTTATCCCAGGCATGTTTAAATTCAGTTACTGTGGATTTACCAATCACGTCTGCTGGAAGTTTGTTCCAAGGATCTACTACTCTTTCAGTGAAATAATATTTCCTCACGTTGCTTTTGATCTTTCCCCCAACTAACTTCAGATTGTGTCCCCTTGTTCTTGTGTTCACTTTCCTATTAAAAACACTTACCTCCTGAACCTTATTTAACCCTTTAACATATTTAAATGTTTCGATCATGTCCCCCCTTTTCCTTCTGTCCTCCAGACTATACAGATTGAGTTCATTAAGTCTTTCCTGATACGCTTTATGCTTAAGACCTTCCACCATTCTTGTAGCCCGTCTTTGGACCTGTTCAATTTTGTCAATATCTTTTTGTAGGTGAGGTCTGCAGAACTGAACACAGTACTCCAAATGTGGTCTCACCAGCGCTCTATATAAGGGGATCACAATCTCCCTCTTCCTGCTTGTTATACCTCTAGCTATGCAGCCAAGCATCCTACTTGCCTTTCCTACCGCCCGACCACACTGCTCACCCATTTTGAGACTGTCAGAAATCACTACCCCTAAATCCTTCTCTTCTGAAGTTTTTGCTAACACAGAACTGCCAATGCAATACTCAGATTGAGGATTCCTTTTCCCCAAGTGCATTATTTTACATTTGGAAACATTAAACTGCAGTTTCCATTGCTTTGACCATTTATTTAGTAAAGCTAAATCATTTACCATATTACAAACCCCTCCAGGAATATCAACCCTATTGCACACTTTAGAGTCATCGGTAAATAGGCAAACCTTCCCTACCAAACCTTCCCCTATGTCACTCACAAACATATTAAAAAGAATAGGAAAGGCATCCAAAAACTTACATAGAAAAGCACTTTATTCGTAATTCTGTGAAATGTTGTTTTTTTTGTTTCTCACTTAAAAAGTTATTTTATGTAATTTTGAAAACCTTTTTACAAGCAACATTTAACCTCAGGAATGTGGGGAGGCGGGGGTAGGGCTGGTCAAAGTTTTAGCACAGAAATCTCTGTTGCAGCTCATGGTAAGTGAGCTATCTTATTCCGTCTGAGGAATTCACTCTACAAAAGAACTCTTTTGGTAATGATCAACTCCTGGTGACTTTGTGGACACATTCTTGGAGCAATGGGGAAGCGGTGGTGCCACTGACTCCCTCTGGGCTCTTTTTCAATTTCTTAGCTGAGCACACAAATTTTCTTCTCTTTGAATAACCTAATATACTCAGCTTTTGAGATTGGCATGCCCAGCCAACACTATCTTCATTTACCTAAGTTTTAAAGACTTCGTTTTATTGACTTACGCCAGGTCTCACTTTGATAACTGCTGAGTGCTACCTGAGTTATCTCTGTCACTGATTGAGATCACCAATTTTAGAGAACAGGCATTTGACCCTCTTGTTTGCTGAATGTTGATATATTGCATTTAAATTCTGTGGTTGGTTCTATGTTTTGGGGAATCTTTGATCAAGTTGCTCTTGTTGGCCCCCTCTTTCTAACTTCTATTAATGGCTGTCCATTTTCTTTCTTTTTACACAGTTCATGCGCATATTAAATGGCAAAAACTAACTAATTTTATCCGATCTCAAGGAATTGAGCAAAGCTGAATTGAATTAGCTTTCAAAAAATCACCAGCAAAATCAGAGCTGGTCCTATTAAAGACTAGACGGGTTCATACAACATGCTTAGCTGACTCAATGATTGCATTCACATTATCTCTTAAGCTTGCTAAATATTAACCTGGGTTAGAATTTTTGTGGCTCTCCATACTCTGCAAACCAATATGGTTGTGATTCAATTTATTTAAGTGGATTAATACAAAGTAAGGTTAAACAGGTTTTATGAACACAGCCATGAACAAGAACAGAAACTACACGTTTGATGCACGAAATATAAATTGTCTATGAAATGATTAATACACATGTTAATTTTCTGTATCTTTTTATCCCTTTCCCCACCATCCTCTCTCTTAAAAGGTTTGTGAAGCTCTATTTATTGGATAAACCACAATTGACTGAGCTCACACAATCTAGACTTAAACCACCATTTGTAGATCAGTGTTTCCCAACCTTGGCAACTTGAAGATATTTGGACTTCAACTCCCAGAATTCCCCAGCCAGCGAATGCTGGCTGGAGAATTCTGGAAATTGAAGTCCAGATATATTCAATTTGCCAAGGTTGGGAAACACTGTTGTAGATAATACTGTATGACAAAAAGCAGCAAACCATGTTACATTTTAAAATAGAAGTAGACAACTTTTCGATGGCCGCTCTAAGCATTTTTGAAAATGCCAAGACCTCATTAGTAGCAGTAGTCGGATTCAACTGGTTTGGGCTAGTTCGGGCAAATCAGTAGTTAAATTGCTGGCTGCCTTTGCCCCTCCACACCCTTTCCAGGAGTCCCCGCAAGCTTCCTTTTGGCTTCCATATAAGTTCAGGCAAGCCTCCTAGGCCCAAAACTGGGTGTAGGGGAATGTGACACAGTTTCCCTGTGATCTTTTTTCGCTCCCAGGATACTGCAGAGAGGCCTACTAGGGCCAAAATGGGGCATAGGGAGTGCAACGTACCCCCCCATAGCCCATTTTTGCTCCCAGGAGGCTGCAGGGAGGCTTACTAGCCCAAACTGGGGCATGGGTGTGTGTGGTGTGTACAGGAGGGTGAGTGCTGCCTGCCACACCCCCTAGCTATGCCCACCATGGCCACGCCCACCTACCTGGTCATTAGGGCAGAGAACCAGTTGTTAACTTATTTGAATCCCACCAGGAAGATTGCAGTAAAGTTGATGGAACTATATAACATCCATGAAAAGTCTAGGATTTTTCCTTTTTTGGAGTAGAAACATAGAAACATAGAAGACTGACGGCAGAAAAAAACCACATGGTCCATCTAGTCTGCCCTTATACTATTTCCTGTATTTTATCTTAGGATGGATATATGCTTATCCCAGGCATGTTTAAATTCAGTTACTGTGGATTTACCAACCACGTCTGCTGGAAGTTTGTTCCAAGGATCTACTACTCTTTCAGTGAAATAATATTTCCTCACATTGCTTTTGATCTTTCCCCCAACTAACTTCAGATTGTGTCCCCTTGTTCTTGTGTTCACTTTCCTATTAAAAACACTTCCCTCCTGAACCTTATTTAACCCTTTAACATAGTTAAATGTTTCGATCATGTCCCCCCTTTTCCTTCTGTCCTCCAGACTATACGGATTGAGTTCATTAAGTCTTTCCTGATACGTTTTATGCTTAAGACCTTCCACCATTCTTGTAGCCCGTCTTTGAACCCGTTCAATTTTGTCAATATCTTTTTGTAGATGAGGTCTCCAGAACTGAACACAGTATTCCAAATGTGGTCTCACCAGCGCTCTATATAAGGGGATCACAATCTCCCTCTTCCTGCTTGTTATACCTCTAGCTATGCAGCCAAGCATCCTACTTGCTTTTCCTACTGCCCGACCACACTGCTCACCCATTTTGAGACTGTCAGAAATCACTACCCCTAAATCCTTTTTTTTTGAGTAGATGTTCATTTTTTTAAACTACATTAATTTGATTTGGCTCTTGTAGCACTAGTTTGACGTGCATCCAATGAAGGGCCGCCCTTACATTTCCCTACCGGATCGGTCCCGGAGGCTGGCACAGGAGTGAGCATGTGCAGCGGTAGGAATTTGCATGAGAATTTGCTTCTGCCCATGTGCAGAAGCAAAAAAATCAGTGAAAATTACCAAAATCTCACGCGAGAACATTCGCACATGCAAGATTTTGGTGATTTCTTTTGCTTCCACACATGCACAGAAACAAAGAAACCCCCAAAATTGCCAATTTTCACCAATTTCTTTGGTGTAAATTAATGCGCGGGGGTGTGGCGGGGGCACATAAATGTGCACATATCTCCATTTCCGGTAACAAATCAGCGATCCCAGGTGTACCGGGGGCAACCCAATACTCTGTGCATCCTACCTCGAAATGGCAGGAGGCATGTCAATTATACCTAAAGTGAATTTGGGGTGGGGGCAATTTTGAAGGTCATATGGACCTCAATGAGCATCCCAAGCAATATTTCCTTTGCTCCATTCTGCTAAAAAATCCCCAAATTGTTATAAAGGAAAAGAATAAAATAGTAAGGTAGCATAACAAATTGCACAGAACTGGTGTTTAATACTGCTGTTACTAGGCTACGCTTCCTGTACCGTAATTCATTTGAATCCAAAGCTTTGCAACGGTGACACAGAAACAGGTTACTAATAAGCAAGGCGACTCCTTAATAGAAATGGCTGAAAGATGCTTAGGGAAGGAAAGGGAAAGAAACCAAAGTCGGCCTACATACTGGTTGAAATCAGTCGGTTGGTTCGTTTGGCCATTTCAAGTCCTTGTAAAAGGCACCTTTAGAGCTTCTGATCTGATAATAACGCTCTAGTTCCAAGCCTGGAACTGAAGACCTCCATCCGATAAAACCTTGGGTTGTTTGCGGAACAGGCGGAGATGGACCGATCTGGAAGTGAGGAGCACTTGTTTTATTTATGGATCCAGGCTCTTGCAACCTGTTTTTTTCCCTATACAGTAATCCCTCTCTACTTCACTTTTCACCTTTTGCGGATTCGCTATTTCACGGGTTTTCAAAGGGGGCTTAAATCCATTAAAAGTTTTAAATCCATTAAAAATTCGTAAAATTCTTCTACAGGACTACTGTAACTCTATTAAAGAAACTGGTAGGATATCACATGTAGTTCCAGCTGAGAAACATTATAGAATGACTGTTTAATGCAGGGGTCCCCAAACTTTTTACACAGGGGGCCAGTTCATTGTCCCTCGAACTGTTGTAGGGCCGGACTATATAAAAAAAACTATGAACAAATCCCTATGCACACTGCACATACCTTATTTTAAAGTAAAAAACAAAATGGGAACATACTATTTAGAGGGGGGGGGGAAGAAATCTGAAATTCATATATGTTTATGTTTTGTTTTTAATTTTCTTTTGTTAACATCTGATTGGCTATGCAAGGTTTTCTTGGCTTATAGAAAAATGTATAAAGAAAGAAGGAAGCACTTTGGCATAATGGTTAATAAGTTAGAAATATAATTGGTGTTGTACGTTTTGAAGGATCATTAAGGAGAGAATTTAATTAAAAGAAAAGTATGTACCTGTGCTCCTGTCACTCACCCATGGGCCGGATAAATGGTCTCAGCGGGCCACATGCAGCCCGCGGGCCGTAGTTTGGGGACCGCTGGTTTAATGCAAAGGGTGGGCTTTAAAAGTCCAAATACTCCTTAAATACATAAAAAAAATATCTTTCCTCTACTTCACGGAAATTCATTTTTCATGGATGGTGTTGGAACGCAACCCCCTTGAAAAATGAGGGATCACTGTAATGATCAAGCTCGAGACAGCTAACTATCCAAACAAATTAAAAGGAGTAAATGTAATAATTATAATGAAAAATTACCATTGAATCTGGTGCACCCATAGGAGTGATGGCGAACCTTTTTTGGTTCGCGTGCCAAAAGGATGTGTGTGCGTGTGTGTGCTAGCACACATGTATGTGCCTATACCCATTCCCTTCTCCCAATACATGCACACTCCCTCTGTATTGCCCCTGTGCATGGGCACAATTCTCCTGTCCAGACCTCACTGAAGCCTTGCTAGCATTGCAGTAGAGTTGGAAGGGACCCCTTAGGTCATCTAGTCCAACCCTCCGCTAAAGCAGGAGTCCCTACACCATTTCCGACAAGTGGCCGTCCAATTTCCTCTTGAAAGTCTCAATTGTTGAAACTGTCACAGATCTAGTTAAATAATGGCTAAAGCTAAATAAGGATCAATAGAAACAAAGAGGACTGGACTTGGATCTCTTGTGGCAACGCAATGACTAAACCAATGACACATTTAACTCTTCCCTCCAGCTCACCCTGTTCTTCTCCTATATATATTTAGGACTGTATCACTGTAACTTGTTGCTTGTATCCTAATATTTTTATTAATATTGATTGTTTCTTCATTGCTTATTTGACCCCTATGGAAATCATTAAGTGTTGTACCACATGATTCTTGACAAATGTATCTTTTTCTTTTATGTACGCTGAGAGCATATGCACCAAGACAAATTCCTTGTGTGTCCAATCACACTTGGCCAATAAAATTATTCATTCTATTCTATTCTATTCTATTCATATATGGCTACGTGACTGTGGTTGACGATGGTTTTCTCAGAAACCAATGTTTATTTCAGGTTTCCAACAAAAACCGGAGAACAATCCATTTGCTTAACACTTGCAGTGTTCGCTAGTGACTACCATCTTTGCTTAATAATGGCCACAAAAAAGGTTGTAAAAATGGGTCCAGTCACACGTTGACTCCCTCTATGTCCATCACAACTAATGACTGAACTTGTCAGGCACAATTATGATCGTAAATTGAAGACTCTCTGTATTTACTTTTTATGAAGTTTTACATTATATTTTTGCTAGAAGGGTCCATGTTATTGTTGCATGTATTTTGTTAAGAACAAGTTAGTTCAAGGTTAACTCAGCCTTCCATTATTATTATTATTATTATTATTATTATTATTATTATTATTATTATTATTATTAATTGGATTTGTATGCTGCCCCTCTCCGCAGACTCGGGGCGGCTAACAACAGCAGTAAAACAGTACAACAAAATCCAATACTAAAAAACAGTTAAAAACCCATTATATAAAAACCAATCATACATACAAACATACCATACATAAAATTATGAAGGCTTAGGGGGAAAGTGTATCTTAGTTCCCCCATGCCTGGCAGCAGAGGTGGGTTTTAAGCAGCTTACGAAAGGCAAGGAGGGTGGGGGCAATTCTAATCTCTGGGGAGAGTTGGTTCCAGAGGGTCGGGGCCGCCACAGAGAAGGCTCTTCCTCTGGGTCCCGCCAAGCGACATTGTTTGGTTGACGGGACCCGGAGAAGACCTATCTACTTCCATCCTTCTGAGGTGGGTAAAATGAGGACCCAGATTGTTGGGGGCAAAAGGCTGATTCTGTAAACCGCATAGAGAGGGGTATAAAAGCACTATGAAGAGGTATATAAGCCTAAATGCTATTGCTACTGCTAATTACAAAAGGCCCACTTTTGATTACGATTATTTTATTTTGCATTTGTTCAAGACTTCTATCGAGTTATCTTGACAGGACTGGTTGTTTCAACCCCTTGCTGGTTGAAAAGTTTCCAGTAATAAAATATTAAAAGATTCAACGCTGTAGCTTTGGGAACTCAGGACCACATCGCACCCTGGGAATCAAAGATGTGGAGGTTGGAATGTTAAAAAAGGTTGTGGGCTGTATTTTTAACCATATTGATTATGGTCAGTTTACCAAGCATTGCTCTTTGGCATATTTATTTATTCATATGTATTTTTTGTTTTGCTTGCATGTTAGAAATAATTGATTTTTCAATAAAGGTCTAAGTGAGTTTTATAAATCTTGGTTGTCAGCATCCAAGACCACATTTAATTAAGTAGGTCAGCAGCATTTTGTCAGGCCCACAGAAATATATAGCTAAAAATCCCTCTGTAGGTGCTCTTGGGTCTCTGCTTGAATCTATTTCCTTTCCTCCAAAAGAAATGGAATGGTGACAGAATATATATTAGGGCTGCCTGCGCATAAAAGGTATTAGGAAGATGCTCTTCAAACCGCTCTGCCACTCTTTCCTTGACTTCTGCATGAACCTGGAAGGGGGTGGGATGCTGTCCTGGGTAACATGATTCTTAAAACAACAGCAATTTTTCATTAGAGGGAAAACAAAATGCATATTATTTACCCCCCCCCCCCATGACATATTCTGCAAAAGTATAAAATAGCGCCAGAAGTTTTCCCTTAATAGGCAAATGAAATCTTGATTAGGCTTGATGGCAAGCCGAATCTGAAAAGAATTCGTATCACATTTCAGACATGAACGCCCTCGAAAATGTCCAACCCAAAAAGCCCTTCACTCCTCCACTCAAAACAGAATATCCTACGAAACTAGACTTACAATCCTGGGTCTAGAAAGCTTAGAACTATGACGCTTTAAACACGATCTAAGTATTGCCCACAAGATCATATGCTGCCACGTCCTGCCTATCAATGACTACTTCAGCTTCAACGGCAACAACACAAGTGCACGCAACAGATACAAACTTAATATTAACCGCTCCAAACTTGACTGTAAAAAATATGACTTTAGCAACCAAGTTGTCGAAGTGTGGAACTTATTACCGGACTCCGTAGTGTCAACCAGTGTTCTCTCTAAATTTTTTTTGGGGTGGGCGGAAAAGTATAGTGTCTGAGCGGCAGTCCCTTTGGGACTGGGCGACACAGAAATAATAAAATTTCCCTCTCGGCTTCTGGGCAGGTTTGGAAAACTCTGAGTTGATGATGATTTTTAAGTGAGCGATTGCTCACCTGCTCAGCTTAGAGGGAACTATGGTGTCAACCCCTAACCCCCAACATTTTTCCCTTAGACTATCCACGATTGACCTCTCCAGGTTCCTAAGGGGTCAGTAACGGGCGTGCATAAGTGCACTAGTGTGCCTTCCATCCCCTGTCCAATTGTCTCTCCTATATCTCCTATATCTTTTCTTTCATTCATATATCTTTTCCTCCATTCTTCATTGACATATTTTCTTCTTATATCTTTTCTTCTATCCTTTCCTTGATATATATTAGTACATGTTTACTCTCTTCAGTGTGTATTGGATGAAATAAATAAATAAAAAAGATGATGAAAACACAGGATGAAGGGACAGTATATGTCCGTGATGGCGAACCTATGGCACGTGTGCCACAGGTGGCACGCGGAGCCGTATCTGTTGACACGTGAGTCATTGCCCTATCTCAGCTCCAGTGTGCATGTGCACGCCAGCCAGCTGATTTTCAGCTCACACGGAGGCTCCAGGGGATGGGGGAGAACACTTTCATCATCCCCAGGCTCCAGGGAAGCCTCTAGATCCTGGGGAGGGCAAAAAACGGGCCTTGCATGGGAGAGGGGCAGGGCAGCCCGAGGGGGGGGGGGTTCATGAACGCATGCGCAGTGTGGTGGTGGTTAAGGCAGAGGTCTTCAAACTTGGCAACTTTAAGACAGTTTAATGAAAAGAAGGACCAGGGAAGAGTGTTTCAATATCTCAGGGATTGCCACAAAGAAGAGGGAGTCAATCTATTCACCAAAATACCTGAGGGTAGGACAAGAAACAATGGGTGGAAACTAATCAAGGAGAGAAGCAACTTAGAACTATGGAGAAATTCCTGACAGAATAATTAATCCGTGGAACAGCTTGCCTCCAGAAGTTGTCAATGTTCCAACACTGGAAGTTTTAAAGAAGATGTTAGATAACCATCTGTCTGAAGTAGTGTAGGGTTTCCTGCCTAAGCAGGGGGTTGGACTAAAAGACCCTTCCAACTCGTTGTTGCTGTTGCTGCTGCTATTGTTGTTGTTGTTGCTGTTGTTGTTGTTGTTGTTATTATTATTATTATTATTATTATTTTATTCACAAAACCAGTAATACACAGCAAATGAGATTGATATGCTGGCTTTTGTATCACAATATCACAACTCGAACACTTCCCAAGCATCTATTATTATTATTATTATTATTATTATTATTATTATTATTATTATTATTATCATCATCATCATCGTTATCGTTGCTATCGTTGCTATTGTTGTTGTTGTTGTTGTTGTTATTATTATTATTATTATTATTATTATTATTATTATCTCCAACGGTCCCTTCCAATTATGTTATTCTGAATCTTCAAGACTTCCTTCTGCGTAGATATCAATAAGACAGCAGTCATATGGCACTAGGATGCTATCGCAGAACATCAGAAGTCGAGAGAAAATGCTCCAGCAGGTAAAGAAGAAATTTAATATGAAATTCCCTTTGATGCCTCCTTCTCAAGTTCTAGGACCGGCTATTCAGACCAAGAAATATCAACATTGGGGAGGATCCCTCAGGGTCTTGCTGCTGGCAGGGGGAAGGGTTGTGGATCTGAAAGAGAGCTAAGCATACCAACCTTTTACCATGCCCCCGGTGTGGGGAGGAATGTAGGTCATGTATTGCAGCAAGCTGAATTAATTCCTGAGCAGTGGGAGAGAATTAAAAATAATAATGGCAGGGAAGGCAAGGCACATTATTCCACCTTCAATTTCATCCTGCCAATCAAATAACCAGGGAGTACTGAATTTATCAGAAAGCTCTGAAAAGGCAGTCGGACTGCTTTGTAAAACTAAGGCTGAATATCCAGTGTCAACCTTGTTCGTGCTGAAATGCTAAGGGCTCCTAAATATCCTTAAACTCAACATGTTCTCCTCTGACTTTCCCCATATTTGTGTTCCTCTCAGTCCAGTTGTGCCTTATTTCAAGTTCCCCCCAGTGTGGGAAGTCAAACACATCTGGAAACCATTGTTGTTTTATCATATGAATAAAGAACAGGTTCAGGAACAGGCAGAGTTTACCCAGATGACTCCAAGTTAGGAGCTAACTGCTAGAGAGAGCCACCACAATTACAGACAATAGTTTGAAAAAAGTAAGTTTCTGCTTTTAGGCTATAAAAACAAAACACACAGGGACAGTATACAGTATGTAGTACATTGCTCAACAATAGTAACTGTGAGAGGGATCTTGGAGTCCTAGTGGACAACCGTTTAAATAGGAGCCAGCTGTGTGCAGCAGCTTCCAAAAAAGCCAACACAGTTCTAGGCTGCATTAACAGAGGGATAGAATCAAGATCACGTGAAGTGTTAATACCACTTTATAAGGCCTTCGTAAGGTCACACTTGGAATCCTGAATTCAGTTTTGGTTGCCACGATGCAAAAAAGGATGTTGAGACTCTAGAAAAAGTGCAGAGAAGAGCGACAAAGATGATTAGGGGGCTAAAGCATATGAGGAATAGTTGCAGGAACTGGGCATGGCTAGTTTAATGAAAAGAAGGACCAGGGGAGGCATGATAGCAGTGTTCCAATATCTCAGGGGTTGCCACTAAGAAGAAGGAGTCAACCTATTCTCCAAAGCACCTGAGGGTAGAACAAGAAACAATGGGTGGAAGTTGAACAAGGAGAAATCAAATTAGAACTAAGGAAAAATTTCCTGACAGTCAGAACAATTAATCAGTGGAACAGCTTGCCTCCAGAAGTAGGGAATAGTCCAACAATGGAAGTTTTTAAGGAGATATTGGATAACCATCTGTCTGAAGTAATGTAGGGTTTCCTGCCTAAGCAGGGGGTTGGACTAGAAGACCTCCAATGTCCCTTCCAATTCTGTTGTTATTGTTATTATAATAGTTATTATAATAGTTTCTTCGGAGAGGGGCGGCATACAAATCTAATAAATTGAATTGAAATTGAATTGAGTTTTACATTCTATATAAACCATTTGGCGTAATCTTGACTATCCTTCATTCTCCTTGCTGTGAGAAGCAAAAGGACATCCTCGAACTGTGGACTGGTAAAAGCCACCTGGGAACTGTGCACTTAGATCACTAACTGGTATCCATCATCTTGTTTACCAGTTATATTCAAGTGATGACTCACAACTGACCTATACAGTGAGCATTTAAGCTCAACAGCAACAATGGAAGTCAGTAGAGGCAAGAAAAATATAATGTTCTCTTCAACTCCCAACAGATGTGACATGAAAGGCAATGGGAGCATTATTCCCACAAGTAAGCTTCCTTCCCATAGAATGCTTAACTCAGTCAGCTGCTCATTTAAATTAGGAGATTGTTGAGAACAAATCCATGAATCTTGGTGAAAGCAAAGATGCTTAACTCATTCTTTGCATCAGTCTTTACACAATAAATACCTGCGGGACCGCCTTCTGCTGTATGAGTCCCAGCAACCAGTTAGGTCCCACAGAGTTGGCCTTCTCCAGGTCCCGTCAACTGGACAATGCCGCTTGGCGGGACCTAGGGGAAGGGCCTTCTCTGTGTGGGCCCTGGTCCTCTGGAATCAACTCTCCCCAGAGATTCACACTGCCCCCACTCTCCTCGCCTTCCATAAAAGCTTAAAGACCTATCTGTGCTAACATGCACAGGTGTGACCCCACCCCACTTTTGGCACGTGACCCAAAATGGGTTTGCCACCACTGTTCTAGCAGATTGACTAATTACAATTAAGAGGCTGCAGACATTTTACACCGAGGGTGTTGAACCTTGGCAACTTTAAGGCTTGTGGACCTCAACACCCAGAAGTCCGAAGTCAGATCCAAAAATGCAAGAGAATTCCTTGGCACTCTGACAAAACAGCCATTAGCAGACAAGCTGAGATAAGCTTCACCTGCAGCCTGTTGAAAAAAAAAAAGGAATTGACCAAAGGTCAGAGAAAGGGGCAAACAGCTCTAAGCAGCCCCTTCCTCAACGCGTGACTATTAATTAACCACCCGCTCAATAGGAAGCAGCATCAGACAAACAGCAGCAATCAAGGAAGAAACAATACCCCATTCACACAGGAATAAATGAAGAAACAATGCCCCATTCAGAGAGCAATCAATGAAGGAACAATCTCCCAATCAACAATGGTAGGATAAGTGCCACATCTAAACAGCCGGACAATTACCCTTATCCCGGACATGACAGTTTTTATCTCCTCGCTGTCTGCAAAAAGCGTCTAACATCCTATATTTTGGTATTTCGGCATTTAACTCTGTGAGTTGAGATCTCTCAGGACTTCATGTCCATTTAGAGCAGGTATATCAAACTCAAGGCCTGCAGGATGAACCTGGCCTGTGGGGTGCTTAGATCTTAAAAACAGCAAAGGACCAGCCTGTGGTGCTTCCGCCAGTGAAAATAGAGCTCACAATGGCCACATAGGACCTCCAGAGCTCTGTTTTCACTGGCGGAGGATTGCAGGAGGCCTCTGCAGCCAAAAACGGAGCTCGGGAGGTAGTTTTCATGGGCAGAGCACTCAGACCAACATAGACACCCCAAACATGAGTGGCATTGAGCTAGACACACCTACCGTGATGTGCCCCTCAATGAAATTGAGTTTGGCACCCCCCGACTTAGAAACATAGAAACATAGAAGACTGACGGCAGAAAAAGACCTCATGGTCTATCTAGTCTGCCCTTATACTATTTCCTGCATTTTATCTTAGGGTGGATATATGTTTATCCCAGGCATGTTTAAATTCAGTTACTGTGGATTTACCAGCCACGTCTGCTGCAAGTTTGTCCCATGCATCTACTACTCTTTCAGTAAAATAATATTTTCTGATGTTGCTTCTGATCTTTCCCCCAACTAACCTCAGATTGTGTCCCCTTGTCCCTGTGTTCTCCTATAAAAACACTTCCCTCCTGAATCTTATTTAACCCTTTAACATATTTAAATGTTTTGATCATGTCCCCCCTTTCCCTTCTGTCCTCCAGACTATACAGATTGAGTTCATTAAGTCTTTCCTGATAAGTTTTATGCTTAAGACCTTCCACCATTTTTGTAGCCCGTCTTTGGACCCGTTCAATTTTATCAATATCTTTTTGTAGGTGAGGTCTCCAGAACTGAACACAGTATTCCAAATGTGGTCTCACCAGCGCTCTATGCAGCGGGATCACAATCTCCCTCTTCCTGCTTGTTATACCTCTAGCTATACAGCCAAGCATTCTACTTGCTTTTCCTACCACCTGACCACACTGTTCACCTATTTTGAGACTGACAGAAATCCTTCTCTTCTGAAGTTTTTGCTAACACAGAACTGCCAATACAATACTCAGATTGAGGATTCCTTTCCCCAAAGTGCATTGTTTTACATTTGGAAACATTAAACTGCAGTTTCCATTGCTTTGACCACTTATCTAGTAAAGCTAAATCATTTGCCATATTACAGATGCCTCCAGGAATATCAACCCTATTGCACACTTTAGAGTCATCGGCAAATAGGCAAACCTTCCCTACCAAACCTTCCCCTATGCGCGGAAGCAAAGAAATAAACAAAAATTGGCAAAATCTTGTATGTGAGAGTGTCATCACATGAGATTCGTTTGCTACGCATGCACAGAAGCCAAATCTTGCGCTGATGGGCACGTGTGTGCCGGACGGATGCACGTACACCCACGATCAGGTGAGGTCTCCAGAACTGAACACAGTATTCATAGACTTAGAAGGTCTTGCACACTGTTTCAATTCTAGAGTTGAAATCCCTCCTATTTCTTGCATTATGGGGTCAAATACATTAACAGGCAATAATTTAAATGATTGAATTTGCAAAAAATAAAAGAGTTAATATTTTATCAGATACACTAGCTACAATATGCCCCCCCCAAGTGTAAATTTCTGTTTAAAATTCCATATTTAGATGATCAGGAATCTTGTTGTAAAATTGGTCAATGTTTACTGGGTTGAAATGAGTCTGAAGATCCATTTACAATTCACTTTTTTGGAGCCAGCAAAGATACTTTTAAGATAGGCTAAATAATTTTAAATTAAAAAAAGCCTTCTTACTTCTTTCAAAGAGCTTATACATTAGACGATGGCTTACATGATAGGGATCACAGCTGTCTGTGCATATTATCTAATATGCCTTTCTAGGTTAATCTCTTGAGAAATGTCTAAATTTTATCCTTGCAGCCATGCTTTCTTCTCATGATACAAAAGCACAGACATTATACATTTTGGAATAGGAGATAGATATATTCATAAATTCATATATTCATAAGGGGGGGACATGATTGAAACATTTAAATATTTTAAAGGGTTAAATAAGGTTCAGGAGGGAAGTGTTTTAATAGGAAAGTGAACACAAGAACAAGGGGGCACAATCTGAGGTTAGTTGGGGGAAAGATTAGAAGTAACGTGAGAAAATATTATTTTACTGTAAGAGTAGTAGATGCTTGGAACAAATTTCCAGCAGACGTGGTTGGTAAACCCACAGTAAACCCGAGGATAGAACAAGAAGTAATGGCTGGAAGCTGAACAAGGAGAGAAACAACTTACAACTAAGGAGAAATTTCCTGACAGTAAGAACAATTAATCAGTGGAACAGCTTGCCTCCAGAAGTTGGGAATGCTCCAACACTGGAAGTTTTTAAGGAGATGTTGGATAACCATCTGTCTGAAGTAGTGTAGGGTTTCCTGCGTAAGCAGGGGGTTGGACTAGAAGACCTCCATGATCCCTTCCAACTGTTGTTGTTGTTATCTACTTTCCACAAGTAGCAAAATCTTTCTTCAAACACGTCGGCGCAATCAGTCATAGTGGTATGGAAGCAAGGACCACATATAAGAATGAGGTTTGTTGTTGATGGGTAGGAAACATTAAAGCTCTTCTACAAAACAAAAGTTTATTTCTTTGATGGGGGAGGGCAGGCGGAAATTAATGAGCTCTAAGAACAGAAACAAGGAAGATTATTAATTAAGATGACTTCAGCATGAAGGATAATTAATGCAGCCTAAGGGCCTTGCCCAATTGCTTTGCGAAAGAGCTATCCACCCATCCTTGAATTGGCAGAGACCGATACGGCCATGAAATTGGCTATCCTGATTGCTGATCCTTATCCAGCTTCTGGTGTGTCTAGTCTGACCCACTCCTAATGGAGCTGTCCTGATTTCGCGTGCGGTGCGTGATAAGGGAAACAATTGTTTGCTTTCCTCCAGCTTTGCTGACCCCCTCTTTCTCTTCTGCCCCTCACTTCTTCTGCACTTCATCTGTGCTGTTCCAGCTGAGATGGGGTTCATCGGCCTGCAATATTCTGATCGTCGGTTTTAGGCGTCCTCCTTGTAACATGCTGTTATTAGCCAAGTTGAATGAGTTGAAAAGAAAAACACAGAGATACATGTACCAAAGAGGCCCATGTCATAGGCAGCATTATTATTTATGCCTTGCCTCTCCTATCCTGACAACCATTTCTCATTTGAGCCCTTCAGGATCGGGCGGCATAGCAGTCGAATAAATAAATAATTAAATAAATTTCCTGATTCTTCCAATGTCCCCCCTAGATGCATTGTAAAAGGGAGCATTCAGTCCATCTCAGTGCTGTTTCTGTCCAGTCAACGAAGCAGTGGAAGTGATGTGCCGGTGCCTGGAGGCTGTTGGGGCCTGGATGGGTGTCAACAAACTCAAACTCAACCCAGACAAGACGGAGTGGCTGTGGGTCTTGCCTCCCAAGGACAATTCCATCTGTCCGTCCATTACCCTGGGGGGGGAGAACTACTGAGAGGGTTCGCAACTTGGGCGTCCTCCTCGATCCACAGCTGACATTGGAACATCATCTTTCGGCTGTGGCGAGGAGGGCGTTTGCCCAGGTTCGCCTCGTGCACCAGTTGCGGCCCTATTTGGACAGGGAGTCATTGCTCACAGTCGCTCATGCCCTCATCACCTCGAGGTTCGATTACTGCAATGCTCTCTACATGGGGCTACCTTTGAAAAGTGTTAAACTTCAGATCGTGCAGAACACAGCCATGAGAGCCATCACGGGGCTTCCAAGATTTATCCACGTTTTTTCAACACTCCGTGGCCTGCATTGGCTGCCTATCGGTTTCCAGTCACAATTCAAAGTGTTGGTTATGACCTTTAAAGCCCTATATGGAAGTGGACCAGAGTACTTTCAGAACTGCCTGCTACTGCACGAATCCCAGTGACCAATAAGGTCCCACAGAGTTGGCCTTCTCTGGGTCCCGTCGACTAAATAATGTCGTTTGGCGGGCCTCAGGGGAAGAGCCTTCTCTGTGGCGGCCCCGCCCCTCTGGAACCAACTCCCCCCGGAGATTAGAACTGCCCCCACCCTCCTTGTCTTTTGTAAACTACTCAAGACTCACTTATACCGCCAGGCATGGGGGAGTTGAGACACCTTTTCCCCAGGCTCTTTTATACTTTGTTTGATGTTTGGTATGAATGTGTTGTTTGGTTTTTAAAATAATGATAGGGTTTTATATGTTTTTTAATATTAGATTTGTTCCATTACTATTTTGTTTTTATTACTGTTGTGAGCCGCCCCAAGTCTTCGGAGAGGGGCGGCATACAAATCTAATAAATAATAATAATAATAATAATAATAATAATAATAATAATAATAACAACAACAACAATAATAATAATAATAGATACAGAATAACCAAGTCGTAAGGGACCTTGGAGATCTTCTAGTCCAGTGATGGCAAACCTATGGCACAGGTGCCACAGGTGGCACGCGGAGCCATATCTGCTGGCACATGCCATTGTCCTAACTCAGCTCCAATGTGCATCTGGGTGCCAGCCAGCTGAATTTTGGCTCACGCAGAGGCTCTGGGAGGGCGTTGTTTGCTTCCAGAGAGTCTCCAGGGGGGATGAGGGAGGGCGTTTTTACCCTAGCTCCAGGGAAGCCTTTGGAGCCTGGGGAGTGTAAAACACAAGCCTACTGGACCCACCAGAAGTTGGGAAACAGGCCATGTCTGACTTCCAGGGGGCGGTGGAAGCTACTTTCACCCTCTCCAGGCATTGAATTATGGGTATGGGCACTCGTACATGTGCAATAGCATGCATACACGCTCTTTTGGCACCCGAGGGAAAAAAGATTCACCATCACTGTTCTAGTGCAACTCCCTTCTTGGGCAGGAAACTCTCTTCTTGGGCAGGAAACTTCCGGTGCATGCTAAATCTTGCTTTAAAATAATCTTTATTAATTTTCTACATATAAAAATAGTCAAAACAAATAAAACATACATAGAGAAAAAAGGAAAAAAGGATGAAAAATGGACAGACAAATGTGCTTAAAGCATATAAGGCGTTAAGTTTCAATAGTAAAGACATAAGTCGTCAACCATCACTGTCTAGGGTGTGGAATTGTATATTTATTTGTATTCGTTTTAGGTATTTCTGAGGAAGGTACGAGTTCGTTTTTAGGGGTTTTATGTTCTATCGATTTATGGTGCAATGTTTCTATATTTTCATTGTTTGGGTAAGAAAGGAAGAAGAAGAAGTGTCTAGTATTACTTTTCCATTAGGTTTTTTAATGTATTTTTTTCTGTTTGAGCCATTTGTGCCAACTTTCTCATATTTTGTAAAATTCGGATTTGTCTTCTTCCTGTAGCTCCAAAGTCATTTTAGTCATTTCTGCACACTCAATGTGCATGCCAAATGTTATGCGGGCGTGCACATGCACACATCAGGGACACAAAGCTGTGTGCACAGCTCCATTTTCCCTACCAAAATGCCATCCCCCTTAGTCCCCCCAGGAGCCCTCATCACCTCAAGGTTCGACTACTGCAATGCTCTCTACATGGGGCTACCTTTGAAAAGTGTTCGGAAACTTCAGATTGTGCAGAATGCAGCTGCAAGCAGTGTTCCCTCTAATTTTTTGGGGGGGTGGGCGGAAAAGTATAGTGTCTGAGCGGCAGCCCCTTCGGGACTGGGTGGCACAGAAATAATAAACAAACAAACAAACAAACAAACAAACACAAACAAAAAACCCACCCTGTTTTGCCTCAGAGAATTTCAAAATAAAATACTGTACTGTGCGTCTATAATAGTGAGCTCATAATAGGGCAACTCTATCAATCTCAAAATGCCACTTAAATAGTTGAGCTAGTTTCAAACTAGATGTTGATTTTCTTTCTCTCTTCCTTACTCCCATTCTTTTTCTTTCTCATTTCCTTCCTCTCTTTTTTCTATCTTTTTCTCTCTCTTCCTCTCTTCGTCTCTCTCTCCTTCCCTCTCACTCTTTCCCTCTCGGCTTCTGGGCAGGTTTGGAAAACTCTGAGTTGATGATGATTTTTAAGTGAGCGATTGCTCACTGCTCAGCTTAGAGGGAACTATGGCTGCAAGAGCAATCATGGGCTTCCCAAGGCATGCCCATGTTACACCAACACTCTGCAGTCTGCATTGGTTGCCGATCAATTTCCGGTCACAATTCAAAGTGTTGGTTATGACCTATAAAGCCCTTCATGGCATCGGACCAGAATATCTCCGGGACCGCCTTCTGCCGTACGAATCCCAGCGACCGGTTAGGTCCCACAGAGTTGGCTTTCTCCGGGTCCCGTCGACTAAGCAATGTCATTTGGCGGGACCCAGGAGAAGAGCCTTCTCTGTGGCGGCCCCGACCCTCTGGAACCAGCTTCCCCCAGATATCAGAGTTGCCCTCACCCTCCTTGCCTTTCGCAAGCTCCTTAAAACCCACCTCTGTCGCCAGGCATGGGGGAATTGAAATTTTTTCCCTTCCCCCTAGGCTTATAGAATTTATACATGGTATGCTTGTTTGTATGATTGGTCTCTTAAATTGGGGTTTTTTAGATTACTTTTTAATATTAGATTTGTTACATTGTTTTCTTTATTGTTGTTAGCTGCCCCGAGTCTTCGGAGAGGGGCGGCATACAAATCTAATGAATGAATGAATGAATGAATGAATGAATGAATGAATGAATAAATAAATAAATAAATAAATAAACCCATTCCTGATCTGGAGCACATCAGCTGGGGGAATGTGCCTATCCCTCACTTTTAGTAAACATGAAAGGGGTAAATGGATAAGGAGGGTGTGGGAGGAAAAGGCAGCATAGAATAAAGACTGAAGCTCCTTCTTAATCCCAGCCCTCGACATACTGTGCTTGTTGAGTTGAATTACTTCCATAACGCACGTGGAATGTCCTCTCTCCCCTAACACTTTTAACATCTGGGGACTTACCCTGCTCAGCAATCCATGGCGAAAGAAAGCAATGTTTTGGTTTGTTCTGTTGCCAAGGCCCTTTTGGCTTTGTTCCTGAGCCAAAGCTGAGAAAATGTCAGTGATATTCAAGGTGGAGCATTTCCCTTTGAAATAGGTCTTACTTTCCCTCCTCGTGGCCACGCGCGCCACCCACAGAGGGGAACAATGGAGGCAATTATGTCCCTGATCCTCCATGCTGCTCTACATCCGAGAAAAGACAAAGGGGCTGAAGCCCCCTCTGCCTAGACCATCCATGCAGCTTTATATGCTCGTAAGAGAAAATAAATTACGATTGCAAGCCACAGCTGTTTAAACGGGGTGCATTGTCCTCCATCTAATCCTCAAATCTATGTGGGTTTTTTTCTTCTTTTGTTTAGATCCCCCCCCCTTTTTTTTTGATGAGCAAGCTATTTCTTGCAAATGATGCTGAGGTCCAGATTCCTTTATTTACAGACTGCCAGAGCACATGTTATGCCAAGAAGCAAACTGCGAATGCAACGAAGGGCGAAGAATGCAGGCATGTTTCCTGTCCTTTTGGGGAAACATGAAATGTGCCCGCCAGGCTTTCTTTTTCTGGTTTCTGGAATTCCCTAATTGTAAACATGGTGGTGCAATAAAACAGGATGGATCTCTACAGATAGAAGACTTCAGAAGAAAAGGATTTAGGGGTAGTAATTTCTGACAGTCTCAAAATGGGTGAACAGTGCAGTCAGGTGGTAGGGAAAGCAAGTAGGATGCTTGGCTGCATAGCTAGAGGTATAACAAGCAGGAAGAGGGAGATTATGATCCCGCTATATAGAGTGCTGGTGAGACCACATTTAGAATACTGTGTTCAGTTCTGGAGACCTCACCTACAAAAAGATATTAATAAAATTGAACAGGTCCAAAGACGGGCTACAAGAATGGTGGAAGGTCTTAAGCATAAAACGTATCAGGAAAGACTTAATGAACTCAATCTGTATAATCTGGAGGACAGAAGGAAAAGGGGGGGACATGATTGAAACATTTAAATGTGTTAAAGGGTTAAATAAGGTCCAGGAGGGAAGTGTTTTTAATAGGAAAGTGAACACAAAACAAGGGGACACAATCTGAAGTTAGTTAGGGGAAAGATCAAAAGCAACATGAGAAAATATTATTTTACTGAAAGAGTAGTAGATCCTTGGAACAAACTTCCAGCAGATGTGGTAGATAAATCCGCAGTAACTGAATTTAAACATGCCTGGGATAAACATATATCCATCCTAAGATAAAATACAGAAAATAGTGTAAGGGCAGAGGTCTTTTTCTGCCGTCAGACTTCTATGTTTCCATGATTTGGAGTCTAATTTTGTTCGGATGTTATCTGGAATCTTGACATTGGTGTTGCTTTAATTTATAAAATACATGATCACTTTTCATAAAAAGCTGCAGTAAAAAATTATAATAAATATATATTGGCCTTTCCCAAAATGGTGCTCTCCCAGCGTGCAGTTCAGTGGTGTGTTTCTATGGTTTTTTTGCTTGATCCTGGGGAATTATTCCCCAGGAAACCTGATGGGTGTCAAGCTGGTGCAGAAGTTGGTGATAAAGTAACGACTTGCCACATTATCTATAGAAGACCTGATGTTTATGGAAACTTGGGAGGGGGGATTTCAGGAGGGAACAGAGGCAGCCACAAATAATTATTTCAAGTGGTTTAAAGATACCTTATGCCCACCCATCAGGACTGGAAGGAAAGGAAGGGCTGGCCACACTGGCACAATCTGAATGGGCAACGTGACAAATTGGTGGGTGGGGGGATAAGGGATGTGAACTTTCAACTGAGTGGGAAACTCAGATCCAGGTTTCCCTGTGTAGGTACCAGGATGGCTCTGGAAATAAATTGAAACATTGAGGAATATTTTAGGACTAGTGTTGGGCGAACCCAACGATGTTCGGGTTCGGGTTCGGCACCTGAATTTTTTTTAAAGTTCGGGTTTGGCACCTGAACCCGAACTTTTGCTGAACTTTTGAGTTCGGCACTCGGGAAAGTGCCAGGAAGCACCGTTGCCCAGCTGTCACCTTCTGGAACAGTCGGGGCGCTTCCCGGCGCTCTCCCGAACCCAAACTTTGCTGAACTTCTATTTCAGCCGGCTGGGAAGGACGTCTCAGTGACATCAAAGCTCCACACCTGGAATCTCCTCGTGGGATTCCTCACCTCCATTTTCGCCTCCCGACTGGCCGACAGTTCCCTGGCTGTTCTGGGAAGCGCCGCCGCCCACTTGTCACCTTCCAAAATAGCCAGGGTGCTTCTCGGCGGTCTCCCAAACACTGAATCCACAAGTTCGGCAAAAGTTCGGGTTCGGGAGAGCGCCGGGAAGTGCCCCGGCTGTTTCAGAAGGTGACAGTTGGGCGGTGGTGCTTCCTGGCGCTCTCCCGAACCCGAACTTTTGCCGGACCTCCAGGTTTGGCGTTTGGGAGAGTACCGGGAACACCCCGGCTGTTTCGGAAGGTGACAGGTGGGTGGCGGCACTTCCTGGAACTCTCCTGAACCCAAACCCAAACCCAAACTTTTGCAAAAATTTGAGCTCGGGTTTGGTATGCCGAACCTTGCAAAGTTTGGTGCGAACCCGAACTTTGCAGGTTCGGTTCGCCCAACCCTATTTAGGACAATAGAACAGGGATGGTGGGCACAATGGTCTACTTATTCACAGCCCTTACAGACCTCTTAGAAAAGTGGGGAGGTCAACTGTAGACAATCTAAGGTTAAAGATTTTGGGGCTTGGAGAAGAAACAACAGAGTCAGGTAGTGAATTCCAGGCATTGATATTGCTGAGGTCGTATTTTCTGTAGTCTAGTTTGGAGCGGTTTAAATTTAGTTTGAATCTCTGACATGCTGTGTGTTGTTGTGGGTGAAGTAGTCATGAACAGGAAGGACATTTTGGTATATGATTTTGTGAACTATGGTTAGATCAGTTCAGAGACGACATAGTTGTAAATTGTCTAATTTCAGTATTTTAAGTCTGGTGGAGTGAGGTATTTTGTTGCAGGAGAACGGGTGAAGGACTCTTCTTGTGAAATATTTCTGGACACTCTCGATTGTATTAATGTCTGATATGCAATGAGGGTTCCATGCATGTGAGCTGTATTATTTTTTTGGAGAAGTGGTCAAAGCAATGGAAACTGCAGTTTAATGTTTCCAAATGTAAAATAATGCAATTGGGGAAAAGGAATCCTCAATCTGAGTATTGAATTGGCAGTTCTGTGTTAGCAAAAACTTCAGAAGAGAAGGATTTAGGGGTAATGGTTTCTGACAGTTTCAAAATGGGTGAACAGTGCGGTCAGGCGATAGGGAAAGCAAGTAGGATGCTTGGCTGCATAGCTAGAGGTATTGCAAGCAGGAAGAGGGAGAGTGTGATTCTGCTGTATAGAACGCTGGTGAAACCACATTTGGAATACTGTGTTCAGTTCTGGAGACTTCACCTACAAAAAGTTATTGATAAAATTGAATGGGTCCAAAGACGGGCTACAAAAATGGTGGAATGTCTTAAGTCTAAAAGTTATCAGGAAAACTTCATGAACTCAATCTGTGTAGTCTGGAGGACAGAAGGGAAAGGGGGGGGGGGGGCAAGATTGAAACATTTAAATATGTTAAAGGGTTAAATAAGGTTCAGGAGGGAAGTGTTTTTAATAGGAAAGTGAACACAAGAACAAGGGGGCACAATCTGAGGTTAGTTGGGGGAAAAGTCAGAAGCAACGTGAGAAAATATTATTTTACTGATAGAGTAGTAGATGCTTGGAACAAACTTCCAGCAGACGTGGTTAGTAAATCCACAGTAACTGAATTTAAACACGCCTGGGATAAACATATATCCATCCTAAGATAAAATACAGGAAACAGTATAAGGGCAGACTTGATGGACCATGAGGTCTTTTTCTGCTGTCAATCTTCTATGTTTCCATGACTTGGAGTCTAATTTTGTTCGGATGTTATCTGGAATCTTGACATTGGTGTTGCTTTAATTTATAAAATACACGATCGCTTTTCATAAAAAGCTGCAGTAAAAAATTATAATAAATATAGATTGGCCTTTCCCAAAATGGTGCTCTCCCAGCGTGCAGTTCAGTGGTGTGTTGCTGCCAGTTTGGACCGAATTGGTGGTGGAAATTTGCCCCTACTTGTTGAACCAGCAGTGATGACCGTCCGGCCACACTCCTGAACTAGTCCTCCAGTCCGGTTGAAAGTGGCTGGCAAAGAACCCTCAAGCGCAAAGGCTTCTGTGCATGGACAGAGGGTCATTTCCTTGACGTGATGTAGGGCTGCACAAAACACGCATGTCCGACGCGATGCGAACCAGTAAGGAAGGTAAATGGAATTCCACCACTAATGCAGCTATTGCCCCTACAATCCGGGTCCTCATTTTACCCACCTCGGAAGGATGGAAGGCTGAGTCAACCTTGAGCCGGTGATGAGATTTGAACCGCTGACCTTCAGATCTACAGTCAGCTTCAGTGGCCTGCAGTACAGCACTCTACCTGCTGCGCCACCCCGGCTCACTTATTATTTTGAGATAATAAGTTCAAAAACCATTCTCATTCTGTCTAAAAAAACCAACAACTGCTAACTAGAAATTCTGGAAGACAGAATCCAACACATCTGGAAGGCATTGCAATTGCTGGTGAATGAAATGCAACACTAAAGTGAGGAATGCGTGAAAGCTTGGGGAGTGGGGAGAAGAGGATCTTGTCCCTTTTCTATCACTTTGTCTATGTTGTGCTCCCACTAGCAAACCACTTGCTTGCAGAGAAGTGGTTTATTTCTTGCAGATTTGTTAGTACTATGTACATAACTAGTTGGGTTTGGAAATAAATAGAATAAACCAACAATGCATGCTTATATGTATTAGAACACTATTGCTTTAAGAACTAATGTGACAGTTTGCCATAAGAGGGATCCAGAAGCGTGATTCTCTCTCCCGGCTACTCTCTGCTATTTCTGTTTGGTCTTTGTGACTGTGATGTAGTAAGGACTGTGTGTTCAAATGATGGTTTATGTATTTGTAAGCTGGAAAAGTAAGCTTATTGTATTCTATATTTATTGAGACGTATTGACTGATTTAACTGTGTATGATTAGGACTGCTCTTGACTAAGATATTTGCCAAAGTAAATAATATTTTATACACTTAATTTATCTGGATTGTATTACTGAATTATTGCTCGTATCTGGGCTCCCAGCTAGATATCTGCAAGATCTCCACGTTTCCTCTGTGTATGTGTATCTTTGACCACTGAGAGATAATTCTGCACACTCCCATTGATTTTCAATTCACTACTGCTACACTGATGAACTGAAGAGTATGGGGACTCTTGATTTACACAGATCTGGGGGGGAAAAAGCAATTGAAACAGATGACGTCTCCGAACCCTGATCTTTTTTCTAACACGATGAGGTCAGTAAGTCACGATACATAAAACTTCATATCTTAGAAGACAATAACTTCTTTGCATCGTCTAAAGTTGTGTAATGAAATCTCCAATAATCAGAACACTCAAAGGCAGTTTTTTCCTATCTTGAGTGTTTGAAAACTTGTTCCTAGGATCTCAACCTTTTCTTTCAAACTTAAGATGGCCCCTGAAAAAATACTGTTATTTCTTTCTCTTTTTTTACAGATGTGCTGTCATTTGAAACTACTTCACAAATACCTAACCTTAATATATTTTTCCACTGGTGTCACAGGTCGGATCTGTAAGTGTTCTGGAAGCGGGATCTTGATCTTAGCAAGTTGTTTCTTTTCATCTTTTACCAACTAAAAAAAAGAAAAAATGTAATAAAATAAATTGGCACTCCAGTCTGAGTCATGCTTGGCGATAACGTAATAGTTCATATCCATCTAGATATTTATATCGTTCTGAGCAGTACCTGGAGACCTCGTACTTGGCATCTGACACTATACAAGGGTATTTATTATGTACCTTGGATGCTGTTAAAATTCATCATTCATATGGAAAAATCAGGTCTCACTTTAAAGTTAGCAACAAAATCTAGAAGACAGATTTAAATAATATAATATAGCTTAAAGTAATGAAACTTACACTGTACTATACATCTTTATAAGTACAGTGTTCCCTCGATTTTCGCGGGTCTGAACTTCGCGAATAGCCTATACCACGTTTTTTCAAAAAATATTAATTAAAAAATACTTTGCGGTTTTTTTCCTATACCACGGTTTTCCCACCCAATGACGTCATACGTCATTGCCAAACTGATAATTTTTGCAAATAAATGACAAAAAAAAGTTAATAAATAATTATGTTTATAAATATCAGGATCACTAAGTGTCTTATTCAATGGTGAGTACCAGTAATAATAGTGAGTAAATGGTTGTTAAGGGAATGGGAAATGGTAATTTAGGGGTTTAAAGTGTTAAGGGATTGCTTGTGATACTGTTCATAGCCAAAAATGGTGTTTTTACTTCTGCATCTCTACTTTGCGGAAATTCGACTTTTGCGGGCGGTCTCGGAACGCATCCCCTGCTGAAATCGAGGGAACACTGTAGTTTGTGACTTATAAATGGTCAGATACAGTAGTGAGCATTTGAAGTTCTGACATGTACCCAGGAGCAGGCTACCATTCCCAGCCCTACCGGAACGGGCTGGGAGCGCGTCTCCGCTTCCCCCGCCTCAAGCGTGCATGTGCGTGAGCATGATTTCCAGTTTTTTTCACTTCTGTGCATGTGCAGAAGCGAAAAGAACCCGGAAATCGTGCTTGCACAAGATTCCGCTTCTGCGCATACAAATGGTGGCAGTGCGGGCGGTGGGGGGAGCCAGCGTGAGAGGCGAGCGAGAGGTGAACAGTAGGGGAAGGCAGCTCTCGTGGCGGGGCAGGGCAGGCTTAGGTCTGAGTAAGCGCCGGTGGTGCGTGCATGCACAGCATCACCACTGGAGCTAGGCTAGGCTAGGGTTCCTGGGGCTGGTGCAAGTGCACCCACACCTGACACATCGAAACATCGAAACATACAAACATACAAACATAGAAACAAACATAGAAACAAACATAGAAACATAGAAGATTGACGGCAGAAAAAGACCTCACGGTCCATCTAGTCTGCCCTTATACTATTTCCTGTATTTTATCTTACAATGGATATATGTTTATCCCAGGCATGTTTAAAATCAGTTGCTGTGGATTTATCAAACACGTCTGCTGGAAGTTTGTTCCAAGCATCTACTACTCATGTTACTTCTGATCTTTCCCCCAACTAACCTCAGATTGTGCCCCCTTGTTCTTGTGTTCACTTTCCTATTAAAAACACTTCCCTCCTGAACCTTATTGAACCCTTTAACATATTTAAATGTTTCAATCATGTCCCCCCCCTTTCCCTTCTGTCCTCCAGACTATATAGATTGAGTTCATGAAGTCTTTCTTGATAAGGACACCTGCATGTGCGTCCCTGTGTGAGATTTTTCTTCTGCGCATGTGCCCAAAGTGAAATCTCATGCGAGGACACTCCTACGGGTGAGATTCTGGCAATTTTCACCTTTTTTTTTTTGCTTCTTCAGGCCAATTGTTGAAATCTCACCCGTGCGAGCATCCTCTTGCGAGATTTCACTTTGGGCGCATGCGCAGAAGCAAAGTCTTGTGCAGGAGCATGCAACTACGTGTCAGGCACGTGCCAGCCTGGGCCAAACTCTGGAGCCCACTAAAATGTCCTAACGGACCGCCGATCCCATTCATTCCAGATGGGGCCCATTACTTGTTCATATAACATTTTGCTTGGCAACCAGGCCACATTTATAGCCATTTGCAGCATCACGTGACCGAAGTGTTTTGCAATAGTTTTGCCAAAGCTCCACATTTGCTCCACAATGAAACACTGATTCACATAATGACCATTATCTATGGAGATAGAAACATAGAAACATAGAAGATTGACGGCAGAAAAAAACCTCATGGTCAATGTAGTCTACCCTTATACTATCTGTCTGTCTGTCTGTCTGTCTGTCTGTCTGTCTGTCTGTCTGTCTGTCTGTCTGTCTGTCTGTCTATCTAATCTATCTTATCTATCTATCTATCTATCTATCTATCTATCTATCTATCTATCTATCTATCTATCGTTAGAGTTGGAAGGTACCATGCAGGTCATCAAGTCCAACCCCCTGCCTGAGCAGGAAATCCTACAGCACCCCAGCCAAGTGGCAGTCCAATCTCCTCTTGAAAATGTCCAGAGTTGGGGAGTTCACAACCTCCGCAGGCAGGCCATTCCACTGGTTGATCGCTCTGACCGTCAGGAAGTTCTTCCTTATTTCCAGGTTGAATCTTTCCTTGGTCAGCTTCCAGCCGTTGTTCCTCGTCCGGCCTTCTGGAGTCCTGGAGAATAGAGTGACCCCCTCCTCTCTGTGGCAACCCCTTAAGTACATGTAGACTGCTATCATGTCCCCTCTGGCCCTCCTGTATTTCCTGTATTTTATCTTAGGATGCACATATGTTTATCCCAGGCATGTTTAAATTCAGTTACTGTGGATTTACCAACCAATGACTGAGATTCTCAGTCATCCCTGTTATGGTTGTCCCAAAGGTGCTTTTCCAAGAAGCAATTGGACTTTCTTTGTCATTCCTTTAAGCATAAGAACATAAGAAGAGCCATGCTGAATCAGGCCAAAGCCCATCAAGTCCAGCATTCTGTGTCACACAGTGGCCCATCAATTGTACATAGGGATCTTGAGCAGAAAGAGAAGGCAAAACCCTCCCTTTTCCTTGACCCCCAACAAGGGAGCTGTAAATAAAATAGATGTAGTTGTTGATGATAAGGGGCAAACTAATAATGAAAATAATGTTCTTCGGGTAATGTACACAAATGCTCGAAGCTTGAGCAACAAGCTCTGTGAGTTAATGGCCATAATATCTAGAGATAATTTGGATCTGGTTGCCATAACTGAGACATGGTTTAAGGATTCTAATGAATGGGAAATATCCATACCAGGATATACACTGTATAGGAAGGATAGAATAGAGAGAAGGGGAGGTGGAGTAGCCATTTATGTTAAAGAAAGTCTAAAAACAATACTAATTCAAAATACATGTAAAGATCTGGAGACCCTCTGGATTTGCATGCAAAATAAAGACGGTTCTGTCATTAGAATTGGGGTGATCTATAGGCCTCCAGGGCAATCTGAGGAACATGACAACAAGATGGTGGATGAGATTACCCTAATGGCAGTAAAGGGAGATATTGTGGTTATGGGTGATTTCAACATGCCTGATGTTGACTGGAATATCCCCAGTGCCCTTACATGCAAAAGTAAGAATATAGTAGAGGCCTTTACAGGAGCAGCTATGGCACAGCTAGTTAAGACACCAACTAGAGGGGAGAATATTCTAGATTTAGTTTTTACAAATGGGAATCAGGTTTCAGAGGTCAAGGTGGGAGAAAATTTAGGTTGCAGTGACCATCTATGTTTGTGGTTTGATGTAAAAACTGATGGTGAGCAATCCTATACTGCAACCAAAGTATTGGATTTCAGAAAAACAAATTTTAATGCAATGGGGGAATATTTAGATAATGAATTAAAGGGGAGGTATAAAATGGCAGGAGCGAGCACCCAGTGGACTGTATTAAAAAAGGCCATCTTAAAAGCCACAAGACTTTATGTAAAGCAAGTAACTAAAGGTAAAAGGAAGAAGAAACCGCTATGGTTTAGCAATGATGTAAGGGCTATAGTCAATGAAAAAAAGGCTGCCTATAAGAGGTATGAAGAGTCTGGAAGTATAGCTGATAGAGAGGTGTATAAAATGAGACAGAAGGAGGCGAAACAGATAATATATGCTGCTAAAGCCTCAAAAGAGGAAGAAATAGCAAAATCTGTAAAGAAGGGGGATAAAACCTTCTTCAGATATATTAGTGATAGGAAGAAGAAAAACTGCAGCATCACAAAGCTTAGTACCGGGAATAATACATGCATTGATGGGAATAAGGAGATCGCTGACCATTTCAATAGCTACTTCTGTTCAGTTTTCTCAAAAGACACCTTACAAAATAATAATAATACTATAGAGGGATATAGCATTGCTTCCATCTGTACGGATTCAGCTCCAGTGATCTTAGAAGCCGATGTCTTAGAAGAACTTGAAAGATTAAAGATAAATAAGGCAATGGGTCCAGATGGCATCCACCCCAGAGTTCTTAAAGAACTCAGATCTGTCATTGCTACCCCCCTGACTGATTTGTTTAACCAATCCCTGTTAACAGGAGATGTTCCCGAGGATTGGAGAATGGCCAGTGTTGTGCCTATCCACAAGAAGGGCAGTAGAGAAGAAGCTGGTAACTACAGGCCAGTTAGCTTGACATCAGTTGTAGTTAAAATGATGGAGACTCTACTCAAAAAGAGGATAAATCAGCATCTAAAAAACAATAACTTATTGGACCCAAATCAGCATGGCTTTACTGAAGGCAAATCATGTCAGACTAATCTCATTTAGTTCTTTGACTATGTCGCAAAGGTGTTGGATCAAGGTGGTGCCGTGGATATTGCCTATCTGGACTTCAGCAAAGCCTTTGATACGGTTCCACATAAAGAGCTGATAGATAAATTAGTGGAGATTGGACTTAATCCCTGGATAGTTCAGTGGATTTCAAGCTGGCTGAAGCATAGACATCAGAGAGTTATTGTTAATGGCGAGTATTCTGAGCAGAGACAGGTTACAAGCGGTGTGCCACAAGGGTCTGTTCTGGGTCCTATTCTTTTTAATATGTTTGTGAGTGACATAGGGGAAGGTTTGGTAGGGAAGGTTTGCCTATTTGCCGATGACTCTAAAGTGTGCAATAGGGTTGATATTCCTGGAGGGGTCTCTAATATGGTAAATGATTTAGCGTTACTAGATAAATGGTCAAAGCAATGGAAACTGCAGTTTAATGTTTCCAAATGTAAAATAATGCACTTGGGGAAAAGGAATCCTAAATCTGAGTATTGCATTGGCAGTTCTGTGTTAGCAAAAACTTCAGAAGAGAAGGATTTAGGGGTAGTGATTTCTGACAGTCTCAAAATGGGTGAGCAGTGTGGTCGGGCAGTAGGAAAGGCAAGTAGGATGCTTGGCTGCATAGCTAGAGGTATAACAAGCAGGAAGAGGGAGATTGTGATCCCCTTATATAGAGCGCTGGTGAGACCACATTTGGAGTACTGTGTTCAGTTCTGGAGACCTCACCTACAAAAAGATATTGACAAAATTGAATGGGTCCAAAGACGGGCTACAAGAATGGTGGAAGGTCTTAAGTATAAAACGTATCAGGAAAGACTTAATGAACTCAATCTGTATAGTCTGGAAGACAGAAGGAAAAGGGGGGACATGATCGAAACATTTAAAAATGTTAAAGGGTTAAATAGGGTTCAGGAGGGAAGTGTTTTTAATAGGAAAGTGAACACAAGAACAAGGGGACACAATCTGAAGTTAGTTGGGGGAAAGATCAAAGGCAACATGAGTAAATATTATTTTACTGAAAGAGTAGTAGATCCTTGGAACAAACTTCCAGCAGACGTGGTTGGTAAATCCACAGTAACCGAATTTAAACATGCCTGGGATAAACATAGATCCATTGTAAGATAAAATACAGGAAATAGTAAAAGGGCAGACTAGATGGACCATGAGGTCTTTTTCTGCCGTCAGTCTTCTATGTTTCTATGTTTCTAAGTGGTACCCAAGGGAATCTTGCCTGTCTCAAACATAGAGGCGGCACATGGACATCCAGATTTCTTTAATGTTCCTTATCTGTCACCTGTTCCTTATTCCTAACCCTAACCTAACTCAATTCATAGGTCATGAAATATATCAATCCTTCATAAATGAATACTACACAAATATGAATGTTACCTCCTCAAGTGGGGTTAACAGAAATCCCCAGCGACTGGGCCATTTTCGGGCAGCTTCCCGCTCTGTTTCAATGTGATTCTTCCTATTCCAAGCCAAAAAAAAAAAAAGTGTTGGTAAAACTTGGCAGTCATCTAACTAAACCCTTTAGATTGCTCCCCTGGTCAAGCAGAGCCTTAAAATGTGTTGGTTCCTAACTTTGAAGCTATACTTGCATGCTGTACTGTAGATATTTTCCTCTCAAGTCTTTGAGAAGAATTTAGTAGATTAAGTCAACTTGTTACTTTCTGCCATCAAAATACATCATTCCGATCGGTGAAGAAACAACCATATATAAAAAAAAGTCTTGCAAGTTTTATTAAAATACCTTTTCTTTGCCCATGTGAGTCTCGTTGCAGCAATTTACATCTTATTAAATTTAAAGCAATTGCATGAAACATTTTGAAGTAAGCGCTTAGCAGATTGTAAGTGGGTTAACTTCCTGACCTATGATCCAGCTTGTAGTCACACGTTTGCCTTTAATTTATATCTGACTTCATTTTACTTGAGTGATGATGCAAAAGCAGCTTTGACTGCAGTTTGAATAGTATTTTAGGAAATATGACATCAGAAATATATGTTATTTTGCTTCTCTTTCTCCTGATTCACTTAGAGTGGAATTTTTTCAAACTTGGCAACTTTAAGAGGTACGGACTTAAACTCCCAGAATCCCCTAGCCAGAGTTTATTTCTCTCTATGTATGAGAGAACATGAAGGAGGCTGACAAAAATAAATCAATAATAATTATTACTTAATGTTACTACTCATCACCTAATTTGTTGAAGAAATCCTTTCATTTTTTTTCTTTCCCATCTGCTGCTGATAAAGGATAGATTTCCAGATGTAAGGAAAACATTTTTTATGCTTATATACTGTTGTGGTTTGCTCTGGCCCAGCTCCTGCCCCAAGGACTGTGGATGTGGGGGAGACATCCACGTGCTGCAGGCCTGTTTTGCCCCCTCCCCGGTGGAATCTGCTGCTGAAGGCTCCTCTGACCAAGAAGACATGAGTGACAGGGAGGAGGAGAGTGTGGCAGACAGCTCAGAAGGAGATCAATTATCTAGCTCCTCCTTGGATTCAGAACAAGAGTTAATGATACAGCCACGCATGCGGAGAGTGATGCATAGGCAACAACTGAGAGATTATTATCAAAGAAAATGAGGCCACCTGTGGTTGGGTGGGGCTGTGGTAATTAGTGAGGCTGCTATAAATAGCAGCCTGTGGGTTTGGCCATTGTGGAGGATTATCTGATCGTTGTGTTTCGTGACTGCTTTACTGACTTTGACCTTTTGTGTGCTGATTTCCCCCCGCTTTGAAGCTAAACCAGAACAAAGTGTGTTTCACTATGTGAAAGAAGGACTGTGAATTGCCTCACAGCTGCAAGCTAAGTATCACAGAACTGATAAGGGACTTATACAAATTACCAGTTTGTTTGGAGATGAGTGCTCTTTGCTATACCAAAAGAGGGCTTAGTTTAAGTGAATTTTCATTATAAAGAACAATGTTTTGAATTTTCAAACGTGTGTGTCTGAAATTTGTACCTGTGAATTTTTGGGAGGAGTCTACTAGAGAGCCCGACAGAACATACACAAGATAGTAGTTCCAATTTAGCAGCCCAGTCATGGATAGCTGTATTTTTCAGAGTATAAAATGCATCCAAGTATAAGATGCACCTTAGATTTTGGGGAGGAAAATGGAGGGGTGGTGGTTAAATCTGCCTACCAGGTATTCATCTGAGTAGCATCCTTAGTCTGTTCGGCTTCACATTACTTTATCCCCTGGTTATGGCGTTAAAAAAACTTATTTGGGGGAGAAGCAATGAAAAAAAGCTTGCAAAGACATAGGACTGTAAAAAACATTATTTGGAGGGAGTAGCAATGAAAAAGTCTGCGAGCCGGGAAGATAGGGACATGATCCTGAAGGAAATGGTGGCAGAGAAGGAGCATTGCTTTTCAAAATTAAGCAAAGCCACAAAAATACTGTGGGCGGCTGACCAGGTTGAGTCTGAGGGAGAGGTCAAACGTATCATCAGCCTGAGCCATCATAGGGCATCTACAAAAGAAAGGCCCCACAAAGGTCTCGTCCAAGAAGTCTCCTTTATAAGTAGGTTAGCAGTGAAAAAGCCTGCAAGAGCTGGGAAGATTATTAGCACCTTATTAGGGCTGGAAAAAACAATCTTCAGAACAAGTAACAATGAAAAAAGCCTGCAATGACTTAGGGCTGGAAAAAAAACCTCCTTAGGAGAGATTAGCAATTTAAAAAAAGCCTTCAAGCTGGTAAGTGCCAGGAAAATTGTTAGTGCTTAGTTAAGGCTGAAAAAACAGTTTCGAAAAAGCTACATTCAGAGTTTAAGACACACCCAAATTTTCAGCCTCTTTAGTGGGGGATTTCATCCTAAATTAGTGATGGTGAACCTTTTTTGGTTCACGTGCCAAAAGGGGTGTTATGGGTATGCTAGCATGCATGTACATGTCCACGCTCCTTCCCTCCCCCCCGTGAATGTGCAGCCCCCATGCACCCCTCCCCGCACATGCTCACAGGTCTTTCTGAAGCCTGGTAGGTGAAAATAATTCCCAGAAGTCTGGGAAAACGCACTTCCGGTTTGCCGTTGTGCTGTTTTTTGCACTCCGGAATGTTCAGGGAAGCTTCCTGAATGCAAATAACAGCACAACGGGCAGACCGGAAGTTTGGAGAACACACTTCCGGTTTGCCCATTGTGCTGATTTTTGCACTTTGGGGCTTCAGGAAGCTTCCTTGAACCCTCCGGAGTGCAAAAAACCAGCATAATGGCAAACTGGAAGTGCGTTTTCCTGAACTTCTGGTTTGTCCATTGAGGGGTTTTTCTTTGCCTCCAGGGCTCCAGGGAAGCTTCTCTCGAGTGTCCAGATGATGAAACAGCCTTTCCCAAGGTTGATAATCAGCTGGCGTGCACTGGAGCTTAAAGATGGCAAAGTCTCATGCCCTCATCCCCTCGAGGCTCGACTACTGTAATGCTCTCTACATGGGGCTACCTTTGAAAAGTGTTCGGAAACTTCAGATCGTGCAGAATGCAGTTGCGAGAGCAGTCATGGGCTTTCCCAAATATGCCCATGTTACACCAACACTCCGCAGTCTGCATTGGTTGCTGATCAGTTTCCGGTCACAATTCAAAGTGTTGGTTATGACCCATAAAGCCCTTCATGGCACCGGACCAGATTATCTCAGGGACCGCCTTCTCCTGCACGAATCCCAGAGACCAGTTAGGTCCCACAGTGGGTCTTCTCCGGGTCCCATCAACCAAACAATGTTGCTTGGCGGGACCCAGGGGAAGAGCCTTCTCTGTGGTGACCCCGGCCCTCTGGAACCAACTCCCCCCAGAGATTAGAATTGCCCCCACCCTGCTTGCCTTTCGTAAGCTGCTTAAAACCCACCTCTGCTGCCAGGCATGGAGGAACTGAGATACACTTTCCCACTAGGCCTTTAAAATTTTATGCATGGTATGTCTGTATGTATGATTGGTTTTTATATAATGGGTTTTTAAATGTTTTTAGTATTGGATTATTGTTATGTACTGTTTTATTACTGTTGTTAGCCGCCCCGAGTCTGTGGAGAGGGGCGGCATACAAATCCAATAAATAAATAAATAAATAAATAAGTCTCGCGTGCCCTGCGATATGGTTCCGCATGCCACCTGTGGCCCGCATGCCATAGGTTCACCATCATTGTCCTAAATCACTGAAACATGTTCATTCTCAATTACTTTCACTCTTGCGGAGGCCCCTTGCAAACTCGCAAAACTATGGAACTCTGAAAACTTGCATAACTGTGTTATATTTCCATCGGAATCGCTTTGCATTTTCTTTGCCTCCTTTAAACTTGGTCTGTTGTCTTTGTTCTCTGCAAATCTATCTTCTGAACCAGTTTCAAGATTTAGAATTGGGTATACAGTCCTACATTGGCTTTCTTTCTTTCCTCCATGGCTGTTCCCAGTTGGCATTGTTGGGAATGAGAGATTATAGCCTAAGGCTCCTACGTTAGGGGAGATCTCCAGAGCTCAAGTCTCTCTTTTTGTTCTTAACACCTGCTGATTCTCTATAAGCTTCCAGATGCATTTCAAGGGTTTTGGTTATCCTTCTCAAAGCCTTTCATGGCACAAGGCTGGGCTACCTATGGGGATTGGCTGTCTCCAAACGTCTCTACTTGTCCCATAAAATCCAGCACAGCAATCATGCTTCAGGTCACTTCCATGAAACAATGCCACAGTGAGATCCAGGGGGGTCTATCTACTTTGTCACCATGCCTCCTCTATGGGATATCCCCCAAGATTCAGACAGTCCCAACTCTTCTGTCTCTCTGGAAACCCTAAGGAACATCCCCCCAAGCATTGGACCACAGATTTAAGATGAGCTTCTATAGAGCATAAAACCTCTGAGTGAGATACTGTATATGTTGATGGGTCTTAGGTGCTATTATTATTTTGCTTATTCTGTTGGGCTTTCTGTTTATAGCTTTATTTTTAATTCCCTGCTTTATATTTTTATTGTAAATTGCCCAGGGTTGTTCTGGCAAGTTGGATAAACTATACAAACCTAAGAAATTAACACTCTTCTTGTCTAGTTGATGATGTTCATCCATAGTGACATCTAATGGGTTGTGAGCAGTATGTGATGTGTCCGCAGGTGGCTGGTAAGGTCTATATGGGCATGGGGGGCTGGAGTGAGGGAGAATGGGTGTAACATTTCGAATAATAACCAAAAATTTCTGTTCGTTATCCAAATTTTTGTTCGGTATCCAAAATTTTTGGTTGTTATCCGAAAAGTACGTTAACCAAAGCGTTCATTAACCGAGGTACCACTGTATTTATATTCTAATAATTTTTCAAACACGATCCATATTTTATCTTCACACAACCTTTCTACTTTTTTCCTCATTTCTTTTACTTCTTTTTGTTCTATGTCCATTTCCTGCCAATATATCTACCAAAGTAGAGTCGGTCTTACATTCATAACCTTTCAACATTCTTCTTTATTAATTCTCTCAGCCGGTCATCACAAAAGTTCAAATGATTCATGCTTTTAGATTTAGATTTCTTCCTATGCCAAGTGTACACAAAACAGAATTTACTTAAACCATGTAATTGAAAGAGACCTTTTCCTAAGTATAGAGTTCTGTATGAAACCTTAGTACTATTTTTTAAAAGTACTTACCAATGACTAAAAAACCCCCCTTTCTCACCTTATTTCCACCCATCAACCAAAATAACCTTTTTCTTTTCCATTAATATAAAATGTGGCATATTTTCCCATAAATCGCTCCTTGTTACCTTTCATTACCATCATACATTCTATAATCTTCTACTTTTATCCATACTCCCAACAATATAGATGATGCTAATTCATACTTCCCGACATCATTTAGTTGATTCACTCTTAAATAACCTTATAGCTTCAGTACATTTCACATTATTGTATGGTTGAATAACACAAGATCACATTTTTCCTTTCTTCCCCTTTCTCTCTCTTAGTAATGTAATGTTTTTATGAAACTATTTCCTTTGTCTAATTTCCTTTAATTCATACTCTTCACTACATACTCTTTCAGTTACGGTCGTCATTATACCATGGTTGTCACCAGAGTCGGTCATGGATATCAATCACAATTGCTCATCATGATTCGGAGCAATTAAGACAGTTACATAATGCCTTTTACCTGTTGGCTAGGTTACCTGTCTCAAACATACCCATGCCTTATGTAGCATACAGTAGGATACAAGAATACTCTTGTATTGATAGTGATTATCAATGATAGTGATTATCAGTTCTCCCCAAGCTTTATACCAAAAAAGTATATCAATATACTAAAAGAGATATTTTCAATTATTAATAAAAGCAATAAGCAGAGAAAACAAAAACTTTAATAAATTGAATTATTTAAAATTACTAATCTACAATTACCATAAAATACTCTATAGTAGATTTTATGAGCTTTGACAAGCATGGCTGGCTGGGGAATTGTGGCAATTGAGAAGAGATAGAGGAAGAGTAGGTCTGAATCCAACCGAACACTTGTAAGAGCTTTTATTAAGACTTACAAAGTGGCGCTCAAGGCGGCAAGATGCGTGTATCATGCCGCCTTGATTGCATCAGCGGAATCCCGCCTGGCCGCTCTGTTTAGGGTGACCCGCTCCCTTCTTAACCAGGGGGGAGTTGGGGAGCCCTTACAGAGTAGTGCCGAGGATTTTAACACGTTTTTTGCTGATAAAGTCGCTCGGATCCGGGCCGACCTCGACTCCAATTGTAAAACAGAGTCGACTGACAACGAGTCAGTCGAGGTGACTGGGGCACGTACTTGTCCACCTGTCTGGGAAGAGTTTGATCTGGTGACACCTGATGAAGTGGACAAGGCCATTGGAGCTGTGAGTTCCGCCACCTGTCTACTGGATCCGTGTCCCTCCTGGCTGGTTTCGGCCAGCAGGGAGGTGACGCGGAGCTGGGCCCAGGAGATTACCAACGCTTCCTTGGGGAGGGGAGTTTTTCCATCACTCTATAAAGAAGCGCTCGTGTGCCCCCTCCTCAAGAAGCCCTCCCTGGACCCAGCTGTGCTTAACAACTATCGTCCAGTCTCCAACCTTCCCTTTATGGGGAAGGTTGTCGAGAAGGTGGTGGCGCTCCAGCTCCAGCGGTCCTTGGAAGAAGCCGATTATCTAGGTCCCCGGCAGTCGGGTTTCAGGCCCGGTTACAGCACGGAAACCGCTTTGGTCGCGTTGATGGATGATCTCTGGCGGGCCCGGGACAGGGGTTTATCCTCTGTCCTGGTGCTCCTTGACCTCTCAGCGGCTTTCGATACCATTGACCATGGTATCCTTCTGCACCGGCTGGAGGGGTTGGGGGTGGGAGGCACTGTTCTTCAGTGGTTCTCCTCCTACCTCTCTGGCCGGTCGCAGTCGGTGTTAGTGGGGGGTCAGAGGTCGACTCCTAGGTCTCTCCCTTGTGGGGTGCCTCAGGGGTCGGTCCTCTTCCCCCTGCTATTCAACATCTACATGAAACCGCTGGGCGAGATCATCCAAGGACATGGGGTGAGGTATCATCAATATGCGGATGATACCCAGCTTTACATCTCCACCCCATGCCCAGTCAACGAAGCGGTGGAAGTGATGTGCCGGTGCCTGGAGGCTGTTGGGGCCTGGATGGGTGTCAACAGACTCAAGCTCAATCCGGATAAGACGGAGTGGCTGTGGGTTTTGCCTCCCAAGGACAATCCCATCTGTCCGTCCATTACCCTGGGGGGGGGGGGGAAATTATTGACCCCCTCAGAGAGGGTCCGCAACTTGGGCGTCCTCCTCGATCCACAGCTCACATTAGAAAAACATCTCTCAGCTGTGGCGAGGGGGGAGTTTGCCCAGGTTCGCCTGGTGCACCAGTTGCGGCCCTATCTGGCCCGGGACTCATTGCTCACAGTCACTCATGCCCTCATCACCTCGAGGTTCGACTACTGTAATGCTCTCTACATGGGGCTACCTTTGAAAAGTGTTCGGAAACTTCAGATCGTGCAGAATGCCGCTGCGAGAGCAGTCATGGGCTTACCTAGGTATGCCCATGTTTCACCATCACTCCGCAGTCTGCATTGGTTGCCGATCAGTTTCCGGTCACAATTCAAAGTGTTGGTTATGACCTTTAAAGCCCTTCATGGCATCGGACCAGAATATCTCCGAGACCGCCTCCTGCCGCACGAATCCCAGCGACCGATCAGGTCCCACAGAGTGGGCCTTCTCCGGGTCCCGTCAACTAAACAATGTCGGTTGGCGGGCCCCAGGGGAAGAGCCTTCTCTGTGGCAGCACCGACCCTCTGGAACCAACTCCCCCCGGAGATTAGAACTGCCCCTACTCTTCCTGCCTTCCGTAAACTCCTTAAAACCCACCTTTGCCGTCAGGCATGGGGGAACTGAAACATCTTCCCCTGGGCATGTTTAATTTATATATGGTATGCTTGTGTGTGTGTATGTCTGTTAGTATATGGGGTCTTTTAAATCTTTTCATTTTAAAATTGTTAGATTATTTATGATTTGTTTCCACATGTTGTGATCCGCCCCGAGTCTTCGGAGAGGGGCGGCATACAAATCTAAGTAATAAATAAATAAATAAATAAGTTGAAGTCCACCCATCAAAAGTCATCAAAGTGTTGAGAAACATTGCTCTATAGCAGTGGTTCTCAACCTTTCTAATGCCGCGACCCCTTAAAACAGTTCCTCATGTTGTGCTGACACCCCAACTATAAGTCTAGTGCCAGTTCTCCCAACAGAGCTTTAAGCTGATTGGCAGGAAGGTCAGAGGGACACCCCTACTGTAAATGCCTGATTAGTCGGATTGTAAAAATATGTTCCAAGATGCCAGAATAGAAGCTTTAGTTCTTAACATCATCGGAAATTTGTCTTCTCCCCTGGTCTTAGGCGACCCCTGTGAAATGGTCATTCAACCCCCAAAGGGGTCCTGAGGGCCACTGCTCTATAGGGAGTCAAATAAATCGAGGATACCAGATTTTAAAAGGTGGCTCTAGTTAGAGGCAATGGAGAGAAATACAGTGGTACCTCTACTTAAGAATGCCTCTGCTTTAGAACTTTTCTAGATAAGAACCGGGTGTTCCAGGTTTTTTTGCCTCTTCTTAAGAACCATTTTCTACTTAAGAACCCGAGCCCAGAAACATTTCCAAGGAAATTTGAGAGGGGCCCGAAGGCCCGGCCAGTTTCCTGCCATTCCCCCTTTAATCCCAGCCATTTTGGGCTTTTCTGGGCTGCCAGAGGAGGCTTTGGCAGTCCAGAGTGAACAAAGCGTTTTCCTTTCTCTGGGCACTTGGAGAGGGAATAAACGTCTGCCAGTGCCCAGAGAAAAGAAACGATCCCTTCGCTCTGGGAAGCAACTGTCCTTCTCCTCTTCTTCCTCCTCCTCCTCCAACTTAAATTCCAAGCTTTTATTTCTTTCCTAATGGGTTTGCACGCATTATTTGCTTTTACATTGATTCCAATGGGAAAAATTGCTTCTACTTACAAACTTTTCTACTTAAGAACCTGGTCACGGAACAAATTAAGTAGTTATGTAGAGGTACCACTGTATGATGTTTTCTCAGGTACACGCTACATTTTTCACCCAGTTTTTATGCCTCTCTTTGAACAGAAGTACATTCTTGAACAAACATATCTATATAATATTGGAAAACAACAGGTAGATCATTTAAAAATTCAAAAACATGAACTCCGAACAACCCAATCTTTTAAACTTATTTCTCTTCAATACAATTGTTAAAAAGAAAGTTTGATTTGAGTGGCCTTCTGGCTAAGATTTTACACTGTTGCCTTTTGAAATTTATAAAAAAAGAAAGAATATATAACAAGAGCTCTTAAAACATTGAAGCCGGAATCTTGAATGAAGAGTAAGCTTTTGACTTTGGTTCTCTCTGTGAAATACTGTCACTTTTAAAAACAGCTTTTTGCCTCTCGTGATAACTATACTTTTGTGCCATAAAACCGACACCACTAGAGCAATACTACAAAACTGTGTCATATTCAAGCACTTTTTCATTTTCCTTGAAAAGTCACCCAGATTTTTGTGGGAAGGAACATGAGTGTATGCATTGGTATCTGCACATATAAAATTTCTGTGGCTTTAGGAAATTCTGTGACTGCCAGATGTTCAGGTTTGGTATTGGAACATAATTAAACTTGGATGTCCCTAATCTACAGCCAGCACCTCTGAAAGGTACCATTTTGAAGACAATTAGTATTTATATTTGTGGCATCAACTTTTTGAGAAGCCCAAGAAGACACTGGAATAATGAATGATTCCTCAGTCTGCATTAAAGCCTTATTGCCTTTCACCATCCTCTTTCACAGACATGTGGTATCTTCTCATATATCAGTCCAATACAAATTAGCCACAAGGGGGTTAGAATAAACATGGGACAGAAATACATGAATTAGATAAAAAACAATTACTGACATCCTATCTTCCACCGAGGACCTGTACACTGCGCAAGTCAAAAAGAGGGCTGTAAAAATATTTATAGACCCCTTGCATCCTGGACATAAATTATTTCAACTCCTACGCTCAAAACGATGTTATTTTATTTATTTTATTTATTTTTATTTTATTTTATTTATTGTTAGAGTTGAAAGGGACCATGTAGGTCATCAAGTCCAACCCCCTGCCTGAGCAGGAATCCTAAAGCACCTCAGCCAAGTGGCAGTCCAATCTCCTCTTGAAAGTGTCCAGAGTTGGGGAGTTCACAACCTCTGCAGGCAGGTTATTCCACTGGTTGATCGCTCTGACTGTCAGGAAGTTTTTCCTTAGTTCTAGGTTGAATCTCTCCTTGGTCAGCTTCCAGCTGTTGTTCCTCGTCCGTCCCTCTGGTGCTCTGGAGAATAGAGTGACCCCCTCCTCTCTGTGGCAACCCCTCATATACCTGAATACAGCTATCATGTCCCCTCTGGCCCTCCTTTTCTCTAGGCTATCCATGCCCAGTTCCCGCAATCTCTCTTCGTAAGTCTTGGTTTCGAGTCCCCTAATCATTTTGGTTGCTCTTTTCTGCACCTTCTCCAGAGTTTCCATGTCTCTTTTGAAGTGTGGTGACCAGAACTGGATGCAGTACTCCAGATGTGGTCTGACCAGGGCATAGTTATAAAGCACTGCACACACCAGGACAACTAGATACAAGCAGTTTCCCCCCTGAATGCCATCACTCTGCTAAACAAATAATTTCCACATTACTGTCAAACAATTCTCTAAGGCTGCATTACTATTTGTTTTGTCAAGTACCTATTGATAGTATACAAAGATATAACAATGTTTATATACATGTTATCAGTAAGAGAGAAACAATAGGACAGGGGATAGAAGGCACACTGGTGCACTTATGCACACCCTTTACTATTTCTATGTCTTCTTAATGTTCTTATCACCCATCTCCTCCCACTTATGACTGTGTGACTCTAACTTGCTGCTTGTATCCTTACCATTTATATTAATATTGTTTCCTCATTCCTTATTTGTACTCTGTGACAATCATTAAGTGTTGTACCTCACGATTCTTGACAAATGTATCTTTTCTTTTATGTACACTGAGAGCATGTGCACCAAAGACAAATTCCTTGTGTGTCCAATCACACTTGATCATTAAAGAATTCTAATTACCGTGTGCCTGAATAGAAACATAGAAACATAGAAGATTGATGGCAGAAAAAGACCTCATGGTCCATCTAGTCTGCCCTTATACTATTTCCTGTATTTTATCTTAGGATGGATATATGTTTATCCCAGGCATGTTTAAATTCAGTTACTGTAGATTTACCAACCACATATGCTGGAAATTTGTCCCAAGCATCTACTACTCTAGAATAAATATCTAAAGCTTGGAGACTACTCCCACTATGGCGGGAGATGGTTTCAAGGTGTTCCTCAAGATGTTGTCCACAGATATGTTGGACCTCCACTCTCAGAATCCCAAATCAACACCACCTGGAGGTCATTCATTCCCTCAGAATACTTTGTGCCCTACCCATGTTGACACTTTCATGTGAAGACTTCATCTCCCCAAATTTTAGCAATTGCTTGGATGTCTTGGGAATTCTGGGGGTTGAAGTCCACATATGAAGGCTGCTACTGGGGAAAGGCAGTTAGTAGATAAGTTTTTTAAAAAATAACAATGTATTTAAAATTATTTTTTAAAACAAATTTTAACATTAGATTTGTATCTATATTGTATTGCTGTTATGCTGTGAACCGCCCCGAGTCTTCGGAGAGGGGCGGCATACAAATCTAATAAATTATTATTATTATTATTATTAATACCCGAAGCCACCCCATAGCAAAATAGGGGGAAATTTAAAAAGGAAAATAAAAGGAGGCGATGAAGGGGAGGGAGCCCAGTGGCCACTTTACCAGATCTGAGCTTCAGCCACGAAGTTGAGCTTGTGTTTCTGGGACATGGCCGAGGCTTTTTTTTCGAACTATCCAACCAGGAGGAAGACTAATGGTCGCACTCAATTGGGGTTCGGGTCCAGGCACGAGCCGGCGAGGCACAAGGCAGCGACGAGACGCGCCGTCGGGCTTTGCTGCGGCGGCGGCTTCCGTTGCTAGGCGACGGCTGGGCAATGCTGAGGGACGGACGGTGGAGAGGCCGGGCGCTTCTGCTGAGGATGGTTGGATGGGTGAAGTTGCTCAAGAGGAGGGCAGGGTCCCGGCTTCACGCTTGAGAGAAGGAGGCGGACAGTGGTGTGTGTGTGTGCGCGCGCGTGCTTGGGGGGGGGAGGGGAAGCAGGAGAATGAGCGAGAGAATGAGGGAAAGAAAAGGAAAGAAAGAGGAAGGGAAGGAAGGAGTGTGAGGGGGAGGGAGGAAGGAAGGCAGAAAGAGAGAAAGAAAGAATGAAAGAGGGAGAGAGAGAGAGAAAGAGAAACAGAATGAAAGAATGTAAGGGAGGGGGAGAGAGGGAGAAAGAGAGAAGGAGAGGGAGGGAGGGAGGGAAGAAAGGAGTGTGAGGGGGAGGGCGGGAGGAAGACAGAAAGAGAGAAAGAAAGAAAGACAGAGAGAGAGAGAGAAACAGAGAATGAAAGAATGAAAGGGAGGGGGAGAGAGGGAGAAAGAGAGAAGGAGAGGGAGGGAAGGAGTGTGAGGGGGAGGGAGGAAGGGAGGCAGAAAGAGAGAAAGAATGAAAGATGGAGAGAGAGGGAGAGAGACAAAGAGAAAGAGAAAGAGAATGAGAGAAATAATAAAAGGAGGGGAAGAGAGGGACAAAGAGAGAAGGAGAGGGAGGGAGGGAAGGAGTGTGAGGGGGAGGGAGGAATGGAGGCAGAAAGAGAGAAAGAATGAAAGATGGAGAGAGAGGGAGAGAGACAAAGAGAAAGAGAAAGAGAATGAGAGAAATAATAAAAGGAGGGGAAGAGAGGGAGAAAGAGAGGAGAGGGAAGTAATGAGCATGGGGGGAAGGGGGCAGAGAGAGAGAAAGAATGAGAGAAAGAAAGAATGAAAGAGGGAGAGAGGGGGAGAGAAATAATGAAAGAGAGAAAAAGAAAGGTAGGAGAGAGGGAGGGAGAGAATGAGAGAAAGAGAAACAATGAAATATAGAGAGGGAGAGGGGGAGGGAGGGAAGGAGTGTGAGGGAAAGGGAGGGAGGCAGAAAGAGAGAGACAGAATGAGAGAAAGAAAGAATGAAAGAGGAAGAGAGAGAGAGTGACACATACTGAGAGAATGAAAGGGAGGGGGAGAGAGGGAGAAAGAGAGAAGGAGAGTGAGGGAAAGAAGGAAGGAAGGAAGGAGTATGAGGGGGAAGGAGGCAGAAAGAGAGAGAGAGAATGAGAGAAAGAAAACACAAAAGGGAGAGAGGGAGGGTGAGGGAAGGAGTGTGAGGGAGAGGAGAAGGAGACAGAAAGAGACAGAGAATGAGAGAAAGAATGAAAGAGAGAGAGAGAGAGGGACAGAGGGAAAGAGAGAGGGGGTAGACTCAGCCTTTGTCTTGTGTTTTCCTAAAGACAGTTTTTATTAGTTCACAGCAGAACAGCTAAGGTCCTGCTTGTGAACAACTGTTTCAAAACATCATCTTGTATTTTTAAAAAATCAGTTGGCCTGCAGATTTAGCATTTTTATTGCTTATTTAGCTGTGCAGAATTATCACATTTTCTGCGATGTTACGGCAAATTCAAAATAATTTAAATGCTACATTCTAGCATTTAACTTTATACCCCATAAAACACATTTTTTGTCACGCGGATTAAGATTCCATTGCTTACAAAAACCTTTTCCATTTATTCACTTCTTACCTTTTTATGATCAGATGAATTATACATTTTATTAAATTCCTCTTTGTTTCAAGTAAGAAGAAACAGTAGCTTAACTTTAATCTTAAAATAGGATTAATGATAAACAAGAATTGTTACAGTTTGTACCAGGAATGGTAGACTATGGCCTTTGTATGATCTGTGAACTTCAACTCTCAAAAAACCTGAGCCAGGAATTCTGGGAGTTGAAGTTCACAGATTGTAAAATGACCATAGTCTCCCCCATCCCTGGTTTAAATGAAGCCTGCTTACATTTCATGCTCCATTTTCTTATACATTGAATGAAAGTTGCCTCCCAGTATAAATCAGTGCATTGCTCTGTTCTCAATAGAAAACTGCTCTGATGAAGAATGTGGATGGTGGACTATTTAAATGAAAAAGACAGTTGGCTTCATTTGTTGTTGTTTAAATGTTTTATACAGCCACTGCAAGATGCGGGGGGGGGGGGGGGGGGATGTTCTGGAAAGTTGATAGAAAGCCAAAAATATTAATACATTAGAACATAGTGAACTTTTTACAAGCTGTAAATATTTTCTCAGACTTTCAAATATAGCTAGGAAGTATGTTCAGCCATTCTTTTCTCAACCATCTAAAATCAGTGAATAATACACATTCCGCCCTTTCCAATAATTTGCTTTGTTGTTTGCTACATACACAAAATGCCTTTCCCAAGGACATTAATTGTGTAGCATTAGGGTTAGTACTGTGAGAAACAGTTATGTGTGCCTTTGTCCCTGAAGCATCCTTAAGTCAGGATTTGGACTTCATGTTTCCAGTAATTTAGCTCAACTTTCCCCCTTCTGGTGGCAATAAAAAGACTGAATTATATTGATTTTAATTGCACTGATTTTACAGTCATATATGTTATATGATGCTACAGGAAGTCCTTGACTTATGACTAAATATAATTAATAATAATAACAACAACAACTATTATTGTTATTGTTATTATTATTATTATTATTATTGTTGTTGTTGTTATTATTATTATTATTATTATTATTATTATTATTATTATTATTTAGACTTGTATGCCACTCCTCTCTGAAGACCCAGGGCGGCTCACAAAATACAGTACAGAAAACAATATGTATACAAATCTAATAGTTAAAACTATAATCTAAAATCCCATTACATTAAAAAGCAATCGATTTACTCAATCACATCCACACATAACATTTAATACTCAGAGAAAAGGTGGCAAGATCTAGCCTGTTTCTGTTGCTAAGCAAGACATTTGTTAAGTTAAGTTTGCCCCCTTTTATGACCTTTTTTGCTATGGTGTTAAGCGAATCACTGCAGTTAGCTGCAGTTCAGCAGTTCAAATCTCACCGGCTCAAGGTTGACTCAGCCTTCCATCCTTCCAAGGTGATTAAAATGAGAACCCAGATGGCTGGGGGTAATATACTGAATCTGTAAACCCCTTAGAGAGAGCTGTAAAAGCACTATGAAGCAGTTTATAAATCTAAGTTCTATTGCTATTGTTAAATGAATCTGGCTTTCCCATTGACTTTGTTTGTTAGAAGGTTAAAAAAAGTGATCACCTGACGCTGGGACACAACAATTGTCATAAATATGAAGCAGTTGCCAAGCATCTGTATTTTGATCACATGACCACGGGGAATATTACAATGGTCATAAGTATAAGGAAAGTCATAAGTTACATTTTTCAGTCTGTTGTAATTTTGAACAGTCACTAAATGAACTGTAAGTCAAGGACTAACTGTATACATAGTAGTACAGTATACAAATTGTCATTGACCTACAACAGTTCAACTAACTTAACAACTGCAGTGATTCACTTAATAGCTGTGGCACACAAAGTCATATAATGGGGTTCCATGATCCTCTGGTTGGGTGCATTTGAGAAAGTTTCTATTGGTCAGCATATTTTTTGACATTTCAGCAAAATAACATCAGTGGAATATAATTTTGGAAAACTTACATACAGTAGTTTTCCGGACTTCATGGATTTGTCTCCCGTTTAATGCCAGTCTAAAGTATTTTTTGTATATCATTCAGCTTGCATTTTACATCAGGAGAGAACTTTTATTCCTTCGGTTCTTTTTATGAAAAGCAGGAAGTCAAAGATATTTTAAAGACTTTCATGTTTAACTTTCCAAATATATTATTGCGGTATAGCAGTTTCTTTGCAGAATAATTGCTTAGAATGGTTCAAAATAGATGGAAAGATACTGGTAGATGATAGCCAAATTATAGATAGATAGATAGATAGATAGATAGATGGATGGATGGATGGATGGATGGATGGATGGATGGATGGATGGATAGATGGATGGATATGATAGATGGACGGACAGATGGATGGATATGATAGATGGATGGATAGCTGGATAGATGATAAATATACCCAGAAATAATTTTATGCATTGCACATTAATAAACAATGGTCTTTAGAAGCTTGCTGTCAGTGTACCATATTCACACAGATGTTATTCTATCTAAATCCTTTTAGAGCAAAATAACATAATTTTTTCCCTTAGAAAACATTACAATTGAAATTTTAGTTTGAATGCAGACTGCTACATCAATATTTTTTTTATAAGAGTGACACTGTCATTCTTAAGAATGACACTGTCATTCTGTCTATTTAGGTGCCAAACTGAGCTTTCATATTCGTGACGATAAAATATATTTTATTAATTTTCTAATGACCTATGAAATCAGTTTGGCTGAATCACAGATCCAGAAGTTGTGCAGAGTAATTTGTACCAGATTATGAATCCCTAGTGATAGAATGGGATGGATTTGAATATTCTTCATTCTGGTTCTTGGCTTATGTGTAGTATATACAGACCATGTTTATTTATCCCTTTCTCAAGTTTTGGATTAATAGAGAGCAGGGGATGGAAAATTAGGTTCCAGTGAGCAACAATTCTGATCTTCATGTTTAGGCTATTATTGGTCATACTATATATCCTACTCTGCAGACGCAGGGCAGCTTTCAACAGGAACAATACAAAAACATATAAGAAATCTAGTAATTAAAACAATCTAAATTTATCTAAAAACTGCAATAATTCTTCAATAATAAGGGAGCCGGGGTGGCGCAGCAGGTAGAGTGCTGTATTGCAGGCCACTGAAGCTGACTGTAAATCTGAACGTCAGCGGTTCAAATCTCATCACCGGCTCAAGGTTGACTCAGCCTTCCATCCTTCCGAGGTGGGTAAAATGAGGACCCGGATTGTGGGGGCAATAGCCTAGCTCTGTTAAAAAAGTGCTATTGCTAACATTTTGTAAGCCCCCCTGAGTCTAAGAAGAAGGGCAACATAAAAATCAAACAAACAAACAAACAAACAAACAAATAAATAAATTCAATTTCTCGAAAACCCCAATGATGTAAATTTATCTAAAGCCCCTATTATAAAACATAATCAAGCACATTCATTCTACTTACACTCATGGCTATAGCAGAGTATCCATCCAACGGCCCAAGCCTGCCATCAGAGATGAGTTTTCAAATATTTACAAAAGGCCAGAAGGGTGGGTGTGGCATGAATCTCAGGGGGGAGCTGATTCCAAAGGGCTGTGGCTGCCACAGAGAAGGCTCTACCTCTAGGCCCCATCAGGCGACATTGCGCAACTGACGGTACCTGGAGTAGGTCAACTCTGTGGGATCTAACTAGTCGCTGGGATCCTTGAGGCAGAAGATGGTCCCATAAATAGCCTGGTCCTAATGTCCTTGGTTCCCAAGAGAAAGTATTTTGTTTTGACTACAACACCTCAACTATTTCTGTTTTCCCTATCCCTCTTCTCCATATGTCAGCACTGAAATCTCAAAATGACCTCAGTCACTAGGTACTTGACAGGGGATAGTCAGATTCATTTAACAACCAATTTACTAACTTATCCACTGCAGTGATCCACTTAACAACCGTGGCAAGGAAAGTTGTAAAATGAGACAAAACAAATATTTCACTTCACAACAGTAATTTGGGGCTCAATTGCAGCCGTAAATCAAAGATGACCTGTGCTGTAGATCTGGATTGGACTAGACAGTTATTACTAGATAGTTGTCCTGAATTAGAGTGAATTATCTCACTTCCTATTTCCATTGTTCCTGTGAAATGGAGTTGAGAGAAAAAAAAAGGCAGATGGATGTCTAGTCATGATACAAGTCCTCTTCCTTTCGTCACATTGAAATGCATATAAAAAAGGTCAAGCTTCCATCACAACATTGCTCCTTCATATTGCTTTTTTAAAAAAAAATAATCCATCCGTGTGGGTGCCCACGCCTATTCCCAAGCTTTTAATACCTCTTTATTAATTGGGGGGTAATAATTCTGAGAGTTCTTCTGTGTGGAGGGTGGGAAATTAATGCTTTCCATGAAAATTAGAGCAGAAAGGCATTCTGAAATGGTGAAGGTGATGTC